>NC_056450.1:8896416-8901416 GCF_018296145.1 Oncorhynchus tshawytscha | reverse complement strand
CCTGGACATTCTCAGAAGGACAGTCAAATACCTCACATGCCTTCAGTGTAATCTCTAAACCGTATGTAACGGATACACTCCTGCCTCATAGAGCCGAGCAGCAATGGGCAGACCAGCCCATCGACTTTGTTGTCAAACTATCCATCGTGCACATGTTTAATTTAGGAGTGAATAAATATGATTTTCATACTCCTCTGCTCCTTAATTAAAAATATGAGAAAAAAAAATCAGTTGAATTGGTATTTAGAACCCTTGACTTTTCCCACATTTTATTATGTTACAGCCTTACTCTGAAATGGATTACACTGTTTTTTTCGTCATCAATCTACAAACAATACCACATAATGACAAAATAATATATATATATATATATATATAAAATAAAAAACGGAAATATCACATTTACATAAGTATTCAGACCCTTTACTCAGTACTTTGTTTTTTTGGGGTATGATGCTACAAGCTTGGCACACCTGTATTTGGGGAGTTTCTCCCAGATGGATGGGGAGCGTCGCTGCACAGCTATTTTCAGACTGGGTCTCTCCAGAGATGTTCGATTGGGTTCAGGTCTAGGCTCTGGCTGGGCCACTCAAGGACATTCAGAGACTTGTCCGGAAGCAAATCCTGCGTTGTCTTGGCTGTGTGCTAACTGTTGTCGTCCTGTTGGAAGGTGAACCTTCGCCCCAGTCTGAGGTCCTGAGCGCTCTGGAGCAGGTTTTCTTTAAGGATCTCTCTGTACTTTTCTCCGTTCATCTTTGCCTCGATCCTCACTATTCTCCCCATCCCTGCCGCTGAAAAACATCCCCACAGCAAGATGCTGCCATCACCATGCTTCACCGTAGGGATGGTGCCAGGTTTCCTCCAGACGAGACACTTGGCATCCAGGCCAAAGAGTTAAATCTTGGTTTCATCAGACCAGAGCATCCTGTTTCTCATAGTCTGAGAGTCTTTAGGTGCCTTTCGACAAACTCCAAGCTGGCTGTCATGTGCCTTTTACTAAGGAGTGGCTTCTGTCTGGCCACTCTACCATAGGCCTGATTGGTGGAGTGCTGCAGAGATGGTTGTCCTTCTGGAAGGATATCCCATCTTCACAGAGGAACTCTGGAGCTCTGTCAGAGTGACCATCGGGTTCTTGTTCACCTCCCTGACCAAGGCCCTTCTCCCCCAATTGCTCAGTTTGGCCATTCACCTAGCTCTAGGAAGAGTCTTGGTGGTTCCAAACTTCTTCTATTTAAGAATGATGGAGGCTGCTGTGTTCTTGGGAACCTTCAATACCGCAGGAATGTCTTGGTATCCTTCCCCAGATCTGTGCCTCGACACAATCCTGTCTCGGAGCTGTAGCGTTACAAAATGTGTAAAAAGTCAAGGGGTCTGAATACTATACAGTGAGGGAAAAAAGTATTGACCTCTGTGATAGCCAGCAAGGGTTTTGCCACCAAGTACCAAGTCATGTTTTGCAGAGGGGTCAAATACTTATTTCCCTCATTAAAATGCAAATCAATTTATAACACTTTTGACGTGCGTTTTTCTGGATTTTTTGTTGTTGTTATTCTGTCTCTCACTGTTCAAATAAACCTACCATTAAAATTATAGACGGATCATTTCTTCGTCAGTGGGCAAACGTACAAAATCAGCAGGGGATCAAATACTTTCCCCCCCTCACTGTATAGGGGAAACAGTGCTATTTGGGATGCAGCGCAGAACAAAAATAGAATTACCTCTTAGTGTCACACATGTCCTAGAGGTGTAGGCTGAGGCGACGGGCTGAGATGTTCATCAGTACTGTATGTCAATAGAACCTAAGCTTCCTCCCCCCACTCCCTCCTCTCCTCCCCCCCTTCCATTCCCCCCATCGACGGAGGTAACTGCAATGCGGAAGTCAAACATTAAAATCGATGGAGCAATCTGGACCTCCTTTAACCTCTATGCAGTCACCCAGCCAAGACACGACCAACTCGCCGCTTCCTAATCAATGCTTAATAATGGATGGATAAAATCAATGGGTTCCTTTAGCAGAGCTTGGCGCTATTACGTGAATGTGCTGTGTGTGTGTGTATGTGTGTGTGTGTGTGTGTGTGTGTGTGTGTGTGTGTGTGTGTGTGCCTGTGTGTGTGTAAATGTGTGTCTTGTGTGTGTGTGTGTGTGTGTGTGTGCCTGTGTGTGTGTAAATGTGTGTGTGTGTGTGAGTGCCTGTGTGTGTGTAAATGTGTGTGTGTGTGTGTGAGTGCCTGTGTGTGTGTAAATGTGTGTGTGTGTGTGAGTGCCTGTGTGTGTGTAAATGTGTGTGTGTGTGTGAGTGCCTGTGTGTGTGTAAATGTGTGTGTGTGTGTGTGTGCTCTCAACCAGCAGAATGACCTTATTTTGACCGGATAGAAACATTTTCCCCATAGAGGCATGACAAACCATAAATCCGTGGGGCTGTTATAGTTTGAATGAAGGACGATTACTGTCATACGTAACCTGATAAGAACATCCAACCTGGCGATTTTTTACTGGTTGGTAGCGACCGGGCAGGCCTGTAGCATTGCTAAAGTGTTTTGTTGTTTGACTGACTGGTGTGTGGATCCGTGCCTGGATAGCTCATCTTGGCCTCTGAGAAAACAGAAGTCAGAAGTCATGGAGTCATTGAGCAACTGCAGCTCTACTCCCTACTACTCCTAGCCTCCCCCTGACCCCAACAATGGCCTTCTCCTCCCTAATTCAACCCCTGGAACCTTCTCCCTACTCTTACTTTCGCCCCAGAAATAAGAGGACTGCCTCGCACAACTGTGTGCGTGTGCATGTGCGTGTGTGTGTGTGTGTGTGAGATACGGTACTGGCTTGAGCAAAGATGTACTGTATCTAGCTCTGTCACTGAGCGAGCCTTTTCCTGACATCCATATTGGTTATTTACAGTATGAAAACTCCCACGTAAAACGTGTCCTCCTCATACCATGGCAATGATTGTGGCTGTGGCGTAGCCTCCTACACACCGGATTGTGTTTGAGAAGGCCCACAGGTAATCTCAGCTGAACAGACACTGCTGCCAGGGGGAGAGAGAGAGGGAGAGGGAGAAAGAGAGAGATATGAAGTGGAGGAGAGGGAGAGACAGAGAAAGATAGAGAGGGAGAGGGAGAGGGAGAGAGATATGAAGTGGAGGAGAGGGAGAGACAGAGATAGAGAGAGGGAGAGGGAGAGAGATATGAAGTGGAGGAGAGGGAGAGACAGAGAGAGAGAGGGAGAGGGAGAGAGATATGAAGTGGAGGAGAGGGAGAGACAGAGGGAGAGAGATATGCGCGCTGCTTTGTATGTTACCCCTGAGAGAAAGATTAGGACAGAGAATGTACCAGTCTGTACTAAGCCTCCACATCTGGGGCTGTGGCGTAGCCTCCTACACACCGGATTGTGTTTGCGAAGGGCCACAGGTAATCTCAGCTGAACAGACACTGCTGCCAGGGGGAGAGAGATATGAAGTGGAGGAGAGGGAGAGGGAGAGGGAGAGGAGAGAGAGAGAGAGAGAGAGAGAGAGAGAGAGAGAGAGAGAGAAGGGGGAGAGAGAAAGGGAGAGAAGGGGAGAGAGGAGAGAGAGGGAGAGAAAGGGAGAGAGGGGGGAGGGAGAGGGGAGAGGGAGAGGGAGAGGGAGAGAGAGACAGAGAGAGATATGAAGTGGAGGAGAGGGAGGGAGAGAGGGAGAAAGATTTCAAGTGGAAGAGAGGGAGGGAGAGAGGGAGAGGAAGAGAGAGACGGAGAGAGATATGAAGTGGAGGAGAGGGAGGGAGAGAGGGAGATGGAGAGGGAGAGAGAGGGAAAGTGGAGGAGAGGGAAAGAGAAAGAGTCTATGCCTGAGAGGGAGGCATGATAAAGGACTATTTATTGCAAGCGCTCCCACAGAGGGGTATACTCTCTCTCTCTCTCTCTCTCTCTCTCTCTCTCTCTCTCTCCACAATGTGCGTGTGAGCGTATGTGTGTACATGCATGCATCCATGTATAAGTCATGTGACTGCACATTTGCATCTGTGAGTGTTTGGGTCTGTGTGCTATGAGTTGGCAATGAGTCCCCTGGAGCATTGCCCTACACACACAGAGAGAGAGAGAGAGAGAGAGAGAGAGAGAGAGAGAGAGAGAGAGAGAGAGAGAGAGAGAGAGAGAGAGAGAGAGAGAGAGAGGGGGGAGGTGGGGGGCTCAGAGAGAGAGAGAGAGAGTCAGACATACATGTGAGAGATGGAGGTCACATACATGTGGGGGTCATTGGGGGCTCACCCTACTAGAATCTGAAGTCAAATGTCTACTGTTTGCTTATCAAATCAGATGTCATTGGTCACATACATGTGATTAGCAGATGGTATTGGTCACATACATGTGATTAGCAGATGTCATTGGTCACATACATGTGATTAGCAGATGTCATTGGTCACATACATGTGATTAGCAGATGTCATTGGTCACATAAACGTGATTAGCAGATGTCATTGGTCACATACATGTGATTAGCAGATGTCATTGGTCACATAAACGTGATTAGCAGATGTTATTGGTCACATACATGTGATTAGCAGATGTTATTGGTCACATACATGTGATTAGCAGATGTTATTGGTCACATACATGTGATTAGCAGATGTTATTGGTCACATACATGTGATTAGCAGATGTTATTGGTCACATACATGTGATTAGCAGATGTTATTGGTCACATACATGTGATTAGCAGATGTCATTGGTCACATACATGTGATTAGCAGATGTTATTGGTCACATACATGTGATTAGCAGATGTTATTGGTCACATACATGTGATTAGCAGATGTTATTGGTCACATACATGTGATTAGCAGATGTTATTGGTCACATACATGTGATTAGCAGATGTTATTGGTCACATACATGTGATTAGCAGATGTTATTGGTCACATACATGTGATTAGCAGATGTCATTGGTCACATACATGTGATTAGCAGATGTCATTGGTCACATACATGTGATTAGCAGATGTCATTGGTCACATACACGTGATTAGCAG
>NC_056450.1:8701416-8883916 GCF_018296145.1 Oncorhynchus tshawytscha | reverse complement strand
CTCTCTACACTACTATAGGCTGTCTCTACACTACTATACACTGTCTCTACACTACTATATACTGTCTCTACACTACTATATACTGTCTCTGTACTGCTATATACTGTCTCTACACTACTATATACTGTCTCTCTACACTACTATGTACTGTCTCTCTACACTACTATATACTGTCTTTCTACACCTGGAGGACATGGCGCTAGAGCTGCCAAGTGTTCATACAGTATTTGTCCATTAGCCTCGACTCCAGCCATTCTAGGACTACAGTATCTAGTAGTATGAGAGGACATGTGCGGAACAGTAGATAAAAGTGGTTTTTGACACAGTTTACAGAGAGGAGAGGATGCAGCCAGCAGCCATAGCAGCCTTGTCTTCACTCTGGGAACTTCCTAGATGATATCTCTTCATCCCTGGTGTTCTCTTAGTCCGTTTGCCTTCCCACTGGGCCCAGACGTCAGTTCAACATCCAGTTTTGATTTACATTTCATTTCCTTCAACTAATGTGAACCCAATGTGAATTCAAGCAGACATTTCACTTTGTCTTTGTCTTTAGTTGAAAAGTTCTGTGGAAAAAAATACAATATTTCCTTAAGTTGATGAGTTTTTGCAAATCCAACCAGTTTTCCACGTTGATTCAACGTCGTCGCGTAGAATTTTGGGGTAAAACATTTTTGGGCACAACGTTGATTCAACCAGTTTTTGCCCAGTGTGTATTGAGGAAGCTACTCTGAAAATACAGTTTACCAAGCTACCAATTACTTCACACTGGAAGAAGTTAAGCTACACACAAACCTACCTTGAAGAAACATATAGTTTACTGAACTTAAGAGACACGTTGAAAAGTAATTCCCTACATCCAAACTACTTTGTGAAAAGTTATCATATGTAAATCTGAACTGTCAAAGACTACACATGGCAACAGATCGCTCTGGAGTCAGATATCATAATGTACCATTTAGCCTATTCAACACAATAACAATGTTCTGTTAGTGTGTACGTAGTGTGTACCAGTGGTTAGCTACATCACTACATGGCTATAGTATGTAATTAACTACTAAAAACACTACCAAGATTTGAATGTAGTCCAACTACCACCAAGTTACAGCAAAATGTTATTCAATTATCAGCTTATAAGGTCTCGTTCCACAGGACATTTTGGAAAAAGACGCCGAAATAGCAGAAATTGAACGTATGCCAGAGCTACTTCAGACTGGGTTGTGTTCAGTAGTGAAATATCATTTTAAACTGCCGGCACCCCATCCCCTTTGCTCCCTAACTCCCTCTCCCCGCTCTCTCTCCAACAAATCTCCCTCATGTGTTTCCTCTCCAACTCTGTTCCCTCGCTCACGTGCACACTCTCCCAGCTCCCCCAGCGGGTTGGATAAATAGCCCAGTCTGAGATTCAGGCAGAAAGTCTTATGATTTGCCTGAGAGGAATGTGAACATCAAGTGGCGCATCAAGATCATTCTTGGAGGCATTCTCTCTCTCTCTCTCTCTCTCTGTCTCTCTCTGTCTCTCTGTCTCTCTCTGTCTCTCTGTCTCTCTCTCTCTCTCTCTCTCTCTGTCTCTCTCTCTCTCTCTCTCTCTCATACAGTCAGTGAACCTGGCACTAATAACTTCTTTCCCCTCCTCACTCTTTTCTCTTTTCTTCACAGTTCACCCCCTTCCTTCTCTTTCGCTCTACTAAACCTTACCTCTTGCTCTCTCCTTCTCTCCTTCTCTCCTTCTCTCCCTTTCACCTCTCTCTTCTCTCCCTTTCACCTCTCTTCTTCCTGTGTTTGTAAGCATGCGGAACAGAAGATCGACGGAAACGAGTGACGAGACACAGGAGGGCATTCCGCACCTCGTCGAGAAAGAATCTCCACGAGAGAGAGAGAGAGAAAGAAAGAGAGAGAGAGAGAGAGAGAGAGAGAGAGAGAAAGAAAGAGAGAGAGAGAGAGAGAGAGAGAGAGAGACAAAGAGAGTAAGGTCGACGAGAGAAAGAAAGAGAGACCGAGACAGAGTTATATATGAAGGAGGGAAAACGCATTCTGGACATTCCATGCACCTTCAAATTGAGCCCGTCTGTCGTCCTCCCACAGGACTTAGCCTTACCCTGCCTGTAGCTTGTGCAATGATGCGATTAGCACATACCCGGCTGGGCAGTTGGCGCACGCCGTGCTTACCTCTTCACCTTGTCACAACACACCACCGTTGTTCCTCTCTAAGAGCACTGCATCTGAATATTGGTCTGCGTCCACGTTGAGCTGAAGCTCATGACGCCTGGAATTTGGTCCTGTGATTATTTGCCACAAGCCTGACTACGTGGCTGTGTGTGCGGCGTTTACACTGTGTTTCTTCCAGTTTAAATCATGGGATACTTTCCCCGTCTAAGTGAATCATTGGGGAAACACCATTGGGTTGAGTGCAAAGTAACACTCACGGAGTCTGGGTGATGTTCCAGACAGTTTCCCCTGGAGAATCACGTGCTGGCGAACTGGCAGAGGAACGTTCCATAAGAACAGAGAGCAAACACAGATAGCACAGAAACGGCCTAACAGCTTCGTGAGTATGTGTGTGTGTGTGTGTGTGTGTGTGTGTGTGTGTGTGTGTGTGTGTGTGTGTGTGTGTGTGCGTGTGTGTGTTACTTAGTCTATGGTAAATGGACTTTACTGTCCCCAAGATAAAGCTGCTGCCTGTCCCTGATTGATTGACCATGAGACTTCTGTCTTGGCTGTGTCTGGAAGAGTAAGACAGTCAGACCTTGCTTTTGCAGTTCGGGCACAGTAGTTGGTTAGAAAAAACGTCAGAGAAAAGGTCACAGCTGGCTTGGTAAACCAACGGTCTGCCTACGACAGCACTTCCTCGTCGGCCGAGACAATAAGAACCGAGACTCTGAGAACAGTGACACTGCGGATTAATAAACCCTCCTCTGTGTTTTTGTTTTGCTCACTTGTAGCTATGATCGGCTCTGACTGTCTGAATAGATCTCTCTATTCAGAACTCATTTCATTGTGTATGGCAACGGCTGTAAGGGTATCTGTAATATACGGCGAGTTCAAGACCTTATCTCGAACTGAGAATCTGACCGAAGAGAGACAGAGACATATGCTGGCAGGTACGCTGAGACTATGGAAGGAACACTATGTCAAGCCTTTGTCACAGAATGTAAGGAGTCTTAGAAGTGTTTGTTCTGTGGCTTATGGGATATCTGGTGTATACAGTAGATGCATGAGTACTGAATGACTGTTAGTGGTGCACTCTCTCTTTCTCTCTCTGTCTCTCTCTATATATACAGTGGGGCAAAAAAGTATTTAGTCAGCCACCAATTGTGCAAGTTCTCCCACTTAAAAAGATGAGAGAGGCCTGTCATTTTCATCATTGGTACACTTCAACTATGACAGTCAAAATTAGAAAACAAAATCCAGAAAATCACATTGTAGGTTTTTTTATGAATTTATTTGCAAATTATTGTGGAGAATAAGTATTTGGTCACCTACAAACAAGCAAGATTTCTGGCTCTCACAGACCTGTAACTTCTTCTTTAAGAGGCTCCTCTGTCCTCCACTCGTTACCTGTATTAATGGCACCTGTTTGAACCTGTTATCAGTATAAAAGACACCTGTCCACAACCTCAAACAGTCACACTCCAAACTCCACTATGGCCAAGACCAAAGTGCTGTCAAAGGACACCAGAAACAAAATTGTAGACCTGCACCAGGCTGGGAAGACTGAATCTGCAATAGGTAAGCAGCTTGGTTTGAAGAAATCAACTGTGGGAGCAATTATTAGGAAATGGAAGACATACAAAACCACTGATAATCTCCCTTGATCGGGGGCTCCACAAGATCTCACCCCGTGATCACAAGAACGGTGAGCAAAAATCCCAGAACCACACAGGGGGACCTAGTGAATGACCTGCAAGAGAGCTGGGACCAAAGTAACAAAGCCTACCATCAGTAACACACTACGCCACCAGGGACTCAAATCCTGCAGTGCCAGACGTGTCCCCCTGCTTAAGCCAGTACACGTCCAGGCCCGTCTGAGGTTTGCTAGAGAGCATTTGGATGATCCAGAAGAAGATTGGGAGAATGTCATATCGTCAGATGAAACCAAAATATAACTTTTTGGTAAAAACTCAACTCGTTGTGTTTGGAGGACAAAGAATGCTGAGTTGCATCCAAAGAACACCATACCTACTGTGAAGCATGGGGGTGGAAACATCATGCTTTGGGGCTGTTTTTCTGCAAAGGGACCAGGACGACTGATCCGTGTAAAGGAAAGAATGAATGGGGCCATGTATCGTGAGATTTTAAGTGAAAACCTCCTTCCATCAGCAAGGGCATTGAAGATGAAATGTGGCTGGGTCTTTCAGCATGACAATGATCCCAAGCAACGAAGGAGTGGCTTCGTAGGAAGCATTTCAAGGTCCTGGAGTGGCCTAGCCAGTCTCCAGATCTCAACCCCACAGAAAATCTTTGGAGGGAGTTGAAAGTCCGTGTTGCCCAGCAACAGCCCCAAAACATCACTGCTCTAGAGGAGATCTGCATGGATGCATGGGCCAAAATACCAGCAACAGTGTGTGAAAACCTTGTGAAGACTTACAGAAAACGTTTGACCTCTGTCATTGCCAACAAAGGGTATATAACAAAGTATTGAGATAAACTTTTGTTCTTGACCAAATACTTATTTTCCACCATAATTTGCAAATTAATTAATAAAAAATCCTACAATGTGATTTTCTGGATTTTTTTCTCATTTTGTCTGTCATAGTTGAAGTGTACCTATGATGAAAATTACAGGCCTCTCTCATCTTTATAAGTGGGAGAACTTGCACAATTGGTGGCTGACTAAATACTTTTTTGCCTCACTGTATACTGTATATATATATATCTTCCTCTCCTCTCTCTCTCTCTCTATATATATATATATATATATATATATATATTTCTATCTCTCTCTCTCTCTCTATATATATATATATATATATATATATATATATATGCGAGAAGGCGTCTTTATGAGATATTGTGTGTGGACAATATATATATATATACTATATATATATATATATATATATATCTGTGTGTACGAGAAGGCTCATTCCATGTCTTTATGACAGCTTATATTGTGTGTGCATGTACCTTAGTGCGCCTGGCTTTAGTTGCTACGGCAACGGGCGTCAGTAGGAATGAGTGTGTGTGTGTGTGCGTGTGTGTGTGGGTGCGTGCGTGTGGGTGCGACAGCCATGGGTAGGAATGAGAATATGCGCTCGGAGACAATCATTCACAGTAACAAGACTTACAAACCGTACGCGCTTTCATCGTATATCACCCCCTGTACGGAGGGCATGGAGCCAATACCAAACACACTGTACCACCAAGGCCTCTGTCTTTTGGCTCATTCTACACTATTGTCCACCTTTAAAAAAACCTGGATCACCATAGACTTCAAATTGAATGTGAACCTCATCAGTTTCAACGGAACTAAATCGTCTAGAGAAGGTCATGGGGCCTTGTGCAAAAGGCTGCTGCCTGTACCAATGACTGAGGATGAAGTGGGGAGAATGGTGTGCTTATATATTACCCATGGCCTAACCTTTGAGACAATAACAGGGCTACAAGCTTCTGGTCCTTCTGCCATACAGGTAGATGACAGGAGGGGAGTATTCATCTTCTCACAGCCGAGGGTCAGGGCCTCAAAGCAGGCATCAAGGCCCAGGCGTCTACCTACCAGGTCTGGCCCTGAGCCCACAGCCAGCTGCCATATGGAATCACACTCTCCTGTCATCTCTCATCAGGAGCTCCTGTCATCTCTCATCAGGAGCATCTCTCATCAGGAGCTCCGGTCATCTCTCATCAGGAACTCCGGTCATCTCTCATCAGGAGCTCCAGTCATCTCCCCATCAGGAGCTCCGGTCATCTCTCATCAGGAGCTCCGGTCATCTCTCATCAGGAGCTCCGGTCATCTCTCATCAGGAGCTCCGGTCATCTCTCATCAGGAGCTCCGGTCATCTCTCATCAGGAGCTCCGGTCATCTCTCATCAGGAGCTCCGGTCATCTCTCATCAGGAGCTCCGGTCATCTCTCATCAGGAGCATCGGTCATCTCTCATCAGGAGCTCCGGTCATCTCTCATCAGGAGCAGCCAGTCTTTAATAGTCAACCCAGCAGATTATAGGCCAGCAGCCAGTCTTTAATAGTCAACCCAGCAGCTCATAGGACAGCAGCCAGTCTTTAATAGTCACCCCAGCAGATTATAGGCCAGCAGCCAGCAGATTATAGGCCAGCAGCTAGTCTTTAATAGTCAACCCAGCAGCTCATAGGACAGCAGCCAGTCTTTAATAGTCAACCCAGCAGATTATAGGCCAGCAGCCAGTCTTTAATAGTCAACCCAGCAGATTATAGGCCAGCAGCCAGTCTTTAATAGTCAACCCAGCAGATTATAGGCCAGCAGCCAGCTTTAATAGTCAACCCAGCAGCTCATAGGCCAGCCCAGTCTTTATAGTCAACCCAGCAGCCAGTCAGCAGCTCATAGGCCAGCAGCCAGTCTTTAATAGTCAACCCAGCAGCTCATAGGCCAGCAGCCAGTTTTTAATAGCCAACCCAGCAGCTCATAGGCCAGCAGCCAGCAGCCAGTCTTTAATAGCCAACCCAGCAGCTCATAGGCCAGCAGCCAGTCTTTAATAGCCAACCCAGCAGCTCATAGGCCAGCAGCCAGTCTTTAATAGTCAACCCAGCAGCTCATAGGCCAGCAGCCAGTCTTTAATAGTCAACCCAGCAGCTCATAGGCCAGCAGCCAGTCTTTAATAGTCAACCCAGCAGCTCATGGGCCAGCAGCCAGTCTTTAATAGCCAACCTAGCAGCTCATAGGCCAGCAGCCAGCCGCCAGTCTTTAATAGCCAACCCAGCAGCTCATAGGCCAGCAGCCAGTCTTTAATAGCCAACCCAGCAGCTCAGACAGATCTCTTCATAAAAATGAAATGATGTGGTTTCTACACAAACTAAAGACTAGACTAGCTACTGTGCTTTACAGTGGCTACAGTTTATTATCACATTTCCAGACATCCACAGCAGTAGTGCCCAAAGATAAATGATGACAAGATACATTCCTCCGACTCACAGGCCCACTCTTGCTGTATCCATTTAGCAAAATCTGTGTTTGAAAATCGTGATCATCGCCAGTTGAAGTCTACATCACACACAACCTGTCCCAGTCTGAGATGAGAGCACCTTGTCAAGACATGTGGTTGGGTTTGGGTGAATCATGGTTCAAGATGATGCGATGAGTGTGTGTGTGTGTGTGTGTGTGTGTGTGTGTGTGTGTGTGTGCGTGCCGGGACTCGTAGATGCACGTGCTGTCATCAATGGGATGAATCATGCATCATATAATTAGACCCTCTCTGTGACCCTCTCGGTTTGACTAACCTCCCTTCGATGTTCTCTCTGATTAGCAATGGGCATTGGTACTCTCTTTTCAATACATGAGTGATGACAAGCTACGTCTGTCTGATGACAGTACTGTAGATAGCATGAGCTCTCTCGTCATTATGCGAGTCATGATAGGCTACGTATGATGATGGGAGAGAGTCTACGATGATGACGGGCGATGGGTGCATTTGAAATGGCATGCTATTCCGCACAGTGCACTACATTTGGACATTTGCGTGTTTCCATTCCAGCCTGTAAAGGTTCTGTGTACAGCCAGGTCACTCAAGAACCACTTTGAAATCTAATGTCCGTCCAGGTACCCAGTGCATCAGGAGATGCTTTTAAAACCAGCCACGAGGGGCAATGGTGAGCCCTACTACCATCATGTAGGCTTGGGTTTTGCTAGGCTTGGGTTTTGCTAGGCTTGGGTTTTGCTAGGGCGATTTGGATGGGGGTGGCGGATGGGTGTAAGCCCCGAGCTCCAGCTCCGAGGGTTGCGTGTTCGATCCCAGACATAGACACTTGTTTTAAAAAAAAAATTACGTTTGAACCCTATCCCAAACCTTACCTCTTAACTTAACCGTTCAGAAATAACGCTGAGCCGGGTGATTTTGTTGTTGTGTATGTCCTTTAGCTCTCTCTCTGATGGCAGAGACGTTTTACAGTGTGATTCTGAGAGAGATCCCAGCACGCCAGGGTCAGGAGAAGAGGAGAGGAAGAGAGGAGGAGAGGGGAGAGGAGAGGAGGAGAAGAGGGCCAACCCAGTCAATGAGAGGCCTATATCTGACTGAGTCAGCTGGGGACAGGAAATCACTGTTCACCTCCTTGGCTGGCCGGCTGGCTGCACGCAGCCTCCCAAGCCCTCTCAACAGCTCTCGTGCACACACGCATGCGTCCACATTCAATCACACGCCGACACACTAGACAAAGGCCGAAAGGAACACACACTATACTGCAATCAAAGTGGCACTCAGTGCACAGCGGGCTTGGCTTGATGTTTGCGCACCTGTCTGAATGTACACATGGGTATGGTCGTGGACATGCCATAGGTGTGTGTTCTCCTGCCCAGACTGCCCTGTGGGATGTCCTTGCCATGGCCAGCCTGAGCTCCAGGTGGATCTGCAGCAGAGAGAGCCCTCTAGGTCTTCCCCCTCCTCCTCGTCCCCCTCTTTTCCATCCTCTCTTCTCTTCCCCTCCTCCTCCTCCTATTTCCCTATTCCTTGTTCCCCTCTTTTCCTCTCCCCTAATCTTCTCCTCCCCCTCTACCACATCTTCCTCCTACATGACCTCCTCCTCCTATTCCCTCACTCCCTCCACCCTCCTCTCCCACTTGCCTCCTCATTTTTTTCTCCCCTCCTCATCTTCCCTCTCCTCCTCCCCTCCTAGTCAACCACACAATGTTTCAATTTCACCCTGCCTGGTATTGCTGACCTCCCCTTCACCCCTTACCCCTTCCCTCCCTCCTCCCCTGTTTCCCCCGGCCCTACTCTAACCTCCTTTATTTACTGCTCAAATTAATCATTGCCTCACTCTCCTCTTTCCCATCCATCTCTCTCTCCTCCCTCTCTCCTCCTGTCCATTTAGACACATTCAGGAACACGTTTGTCCTCGGCTCCTCCAAGCGCTCTACTAACAGAATGAGGGGATGCAGGGATACCTCTGGCGTGTGTGTGTGTTAGTGTGTGTTTCTGTGTATATGTACGAGAGAGAAAGAGAGAGCATCAGGAGAGCCACTAACTATAAATAGAGAACTCTGTAGGTGGTTAGCCACCGCTGTTTCCAAACCACTGAAGCACAGGCCAAGACAGGTCTCAGTAAATCACAGGGACTTCCTGGGTCGTGTTCAATTGGTTTGAAAACAGATGGAAATCACTCTAAAATGGAGTGAAACAGGGCGATAGCGCAACAGGATTGGTCTATGTGTTTCCTCCCTCTCTCAGCCTGTGGGTGTGCCAGGCGCAGTGGGGTGAGAACAGTATGTGTGTGTTGGGGTGATAGTGCTGGTCTCAGCGTCTTTAGGCCTGGCTGAACAGGGCAGAGCTGGCGTGGGCTGTAGAGGTGGTTCAGAGGTCTCTCAGGGCACGTCCAGCCAGCTTGACCACGCTGCAGTAACGAGGGGTTACCTAGCCAAGGGGAGAGGATGGAGGGAGAGGGAAAGGGAGACTGGGGGAATGGAGGATGGGAGCGAGGGAGAGGGGCCGAGGAGGGAGGCTGAGGGCAGTGGCGCTGTTGGCGAGGGTGCAATGCGGAGGACGGTGTAAAGGAGAGAGGAAGAGAGAGGTGGGGCAGAGTGAGAAGGGAGGAGGAGGAGGTAGGGGGAGTGAGAAGGGTAGGAGGGAGTAGTGAGAGAGGCAGAACAGCCAACTGCCAGCCCTCATTAAGAAAAGGAGCACAAAAATAATCAGGGCCTGAGTGTGTATGTGTGTGTGTACGTGTGTACTTGTTTTCCTACCTTATCCGGACCCCAATGTCCTGACAAGTCACCCGAGTACACCTTTCCTAATATTGAGGAAACCCCTGACAAGGTAGGAAAACGAGAAAGTTTTTTTGAAAAGTGTTTTTCATGTCCTGAATTTGTTCAAATGCTGTTTTAAGCTTAACGGTTACATTTAGGGATTTAGGGTTAAGGTCAGGGTCAGGGTTAGGTTGATGGTTTTTGGCATTAGGGTTAGGTTTAGGGGTTAGGGGAAATAGGATTTTTAAATTTTTAACATTTTTACTCCCCCAAAAAAATGTCACAAAAAAATGAAATCTCTGAGATAGTCAGCTCAATGTGTCCCAGAGACCCCAGGGTTGTCTGACGACAAGGAAATAATCTCATTGAGGTTTTGTCCATCAGAGATTACTCTTTTGTGACCCAGGCCAGTGCTTTCAGGATGTCTCCCTATGCCTCTCTGTCTGTCCATTCATCTGTCAGTACGTCTGTCGGTCTGAGAACGGCCCCAGCCCCACCCCTCTGCCTGATGGGAAGAGTGTCCATTTCCTCTTTTCCTCTGAGTGTGTGAAATGTAATCTGCAATCTAGGGGGCAATGCTGGAGAGGTAGAGGAGAAGCTGAGAGGAGAAAAGAGGGAGAGAGAGAGCAGATAGAGAGGGTTAGAGAGAGAGAGAGAGAGAGAGAGAGAGAGAGAGATATTTATTTACTTGTATTTATTCAGGGGAGCTCAACTGAGACCAGTGTCTAATTGAGGACAAAAATTCCATCAACACAACAACAATATAAAAACTACAAAGGCAGCTATAAACACATGACATCGGGTTATTACAACAAGCTATAATAGTCAATTGAAACAACTGCACACTTCATGGAACTAATTTAACAACAGAGTTTTACACTACCTTATCGGCACCAGGGACTCCAGGTGTAATTTGTTTTGTAAAGTATTCCATAACTGTGGTGTGTTAAAACTAAAGGCAGATTTACCTAACTTCGTGGAGACAAGCGGGGCCTCAAGTTGACCACATAATCTACTTCCTGATGTTCATGGAGAGGCAAGATATACAGTATTTTTTTAAGTAGCTCATCATTATGTTTTTTAAACGTTAGATCTTCTATCAATCCAAATGCCCAGATAATTGTATTAGGCGGGAACCTGCTCGATGAGAGAGCCATCCAATGAGTGTATATGTAGGTCATCTAAGAAATTGAGACAACTATATATATTTTGTTTTTGCCCGCATTAAGTGCAAGTTTAAAATCAACAAGGGCTTTCTGTACTGCAACAAAACCAGATTGCAGCTCTAACATAGATTCGTCAACAGTCGGTGCAATGGCGTACATAACCGTATCGTCTGCATACAGATGAACAATACTGGATTTAATACATTATTATTACATTATTTACAGAAACAGCCAAGAGAACAGGTCCTAAAACGGACCCCTGTGGTACACCTTTCCTAATATTGAGGAAACTAGACTTTACACCATCAGAAATCACACGTTGTGCACTGTCTGTCAGATAGCTCGTAGACCATTTGCAAGACTCCTTATGCAGGCCCACTTCAGACAGAATGGGTAGGGAATACTCAACGGTGTTGAATGCCTTGGAAAAGACTATAAACGGAGCTGCACAATGTTTAGGCAAATTTAACACGGCATCTAAAACAAGCATAGCGGCTGAAACAGTGTCTTTATGTACGGGCAGGACTTGTGCCGCTTTCCAAATCTTAGGGATAACACCAGTAGCAATAGTTAGGTTAAAAATACAGGTTAAAGGTTCAACAACGGGTGGGGATAGAGATCTGTAGTAAGAAGGGGTCAAGTGGATCAGGCACCGTGGTTTTTAGTTTTACATCGATCTTTAGCACTTAAATGCATTGCAGACATCAAATGGTTGAAATGAAAGTCATGTGAGTCTGTTAGAGCATCATTGTCTACAATCTGTTCTGAATAAAGGATATTCCCTCTAATGGAATGAGATTACTTTCAGAGACTATCCTTTCAAACAGGCAGCTGGCCAGCTGAAGCAAACTGGTTCTTACAAATGTCCATTTTGTCTAGTATGGGACCAGGGGTTGATAAAAGCCGCTGGGGCAACTAGTTTTGTTTCAAAGATTTGACCACTTTCCAGAAATGAGCTGGATTACCACCACTCTCCGATACACAATTCAATAAATATGTTGATTTAGCTTTTTTAACCAGAGATAGACATCTATTTTCTCAAATGTCTGCCAATCAAACATAGAATCAGTCAGATACATTTCTTTCCTGTAATTTCTCAGTCAGTTCATACATGAACCAAGCATTAGATCGGCCTTTTATCGCATGTTTATCTAAAGTTAAACAGGGAAATAACGCAATTAAGGGCCTGATCCGAGTCATTGATAGTTTACACAACCCGCCAGTCGCTCAACCCCAGCTCAGACATAAAAAAAAAACAGCTTATTAAAATAACTATAATTTATTTTTGTAACAATGTGTGAACAAGATTTAGGTCACTTAACATCTCTTATGCAGTCAAAGGGACAACAGTCACTGAACTCACTAGCAAATATCCCATTGGTTGTAAACTTATGAAGGCATTTGTTTCGAATAATACCTAAGAGAGTCGATTTGTCAGGGTGTTATTTAGCTGAGTTAGATTTAGCTCCGTACAAATATCTTCCAACCAATCCAGATTAAGATCTCCGCTAATAGTAATTTGGATTTTAGCATAGTTAGACAGCAGGTCAGACGATTTGCTAAAAGCACATCAAGGAAGCAGAGAGGAAGGTGACAAACTCCCATTAACGTTAGTTGGGCATTATTACCAAGGCCCACATTCAAGACTAGACATTCAACTAGACAAGCAACGTTCATACACACAGCAACATTCAAGTTGTTCTTCATGAATATGGCGACACAACCCACCCATCTCTGCCAGCTCGATCCGATCTATAAACCATCTATCTATTCAGAGACACGTCAGAGTCTGGAACATACCTTCTTTTTTTTTTTACCAAGTCTCAGTAATTATCGAAATGTCCGAGTTTAGTTTGAGAAGCCAGAATTACAATACGATTCATTTTCATAATCAAAATTGGGACATTTACATGAATCAGTCCAAGGCCACAGTCGCGGGATTTCAGATCCGACAGAGGAGTTACTCTAACACGAACATGCTGTGATCATTAGGTTACCCTCTATATGAAATAGCCATAGGGAGAGGGCAAACCCTTAAAAAATCCATAAATGGATCATCCTTGTGCATTTCATATCTATTGGCGTCATTGAAGTTTTTCATTCATTATTTCAGGCTATCTGGCATTAGCGCATAAACCCAGTTTAGGGCCTAACTGTTCGCGCGCCAAATAGCTTACATGCCAATTACCAAATGCTTTTGGGAACAGGCAGAAAAAGTTAACAAGGACGATGTCGTAATTTAAGAGGAAAGCTGTGAAATGGAGTTTAAAATAATGACATGGGGGGTTCCAGAAATGTAATGTTTGTGAAGGATTTGTTGAAGTGGTTAAAGAGGATGATAGCAGTGTTATGTGTGATGATTGTGAGGCGATAAACAAATTTGACAGTCACAAGACAGGGACTTCAAAAAGGGTGGAGAAAGGAGGAGGAGGAGGTAGGAGGAGTGAGAAGGGTAGGAGGGAGTAGTGGGAGAGGGAGAACAGCCAACTGCCAGCCCTCATTAAGAAAAGGAGCACAAAAAGAATCAACATCAAGGGAACTGTCCTGAACAGATGGGTTAAAGGGACACTGACATCTGGACACTGACTGTTGGTCTATAACCTCTCACGTAGCCTTAATATTAACTCCTGCAGAATTAAGCATTTCTTGCAGTAAAATGGTACACCAAACGCAGGCTAAATTTTGACACGGGAACAGGAGTGGAGAAATTGTGATTTATTTCTTTCAGCATCTTGAGAGAATGTGAATGCACAGTTAGGGACCGTCTGTAGACGTGCTGTCTTTATCAGCACCACAAAAGCTGATATTATTTCAACCTCATAAAATATGCATCCAAGTCGAACTGAAATCTTATCAGAAACATGTTGGGTTGTTTTCACAGATTTCTATTTCCTTACGATCGATCAAACTGATGTCATTTGGATATTTTGCACAGAAAATCGTTCTCGTATTTGTTTTATTTTATTGCATTTTCTCCCCGTTCCCTAAATGTCTTTGCTCCGCAAAAGAAGCAGAGATGACAGAGAAAACTTTACCGATGTCGCAGCACCAACGTTCCATCAGAAAAATGATCAAACATAAATCATGTAGCAGATGCAGGATATGGTAGAAAGAGTATGTGGCCTTTTCTGTAGCCTACAATGTAACGAGACAGACACTTTTTTACATCATGCAGGTTTCTCCAATCAATTAGCCTAACCTAAATGGCTGTCATGTTTTAACAAACAAACATCTCTTAAAAACAGGACAGGTCAAAGTGAAATGGACAATATGGAATGGCCAATCACAACTGTTGCCCAGGAGTTTCACCCCGTTATCTTGATCAGTGGTTTCAAGTTTTTCTCACTACATTATTGACAAGCTGATCATAGAGAAAAATCAAATACTTCTGCATTTACTACTGTGTAAACACATTGCAAATAGGCTCACGATAACTCCTGATAGAGTTGGGAAGCTGATACTCAGAGCTTAAATTGACAAATTGATTAGTCACAGGAATCAGGAGTAATAAAGGCAGCAGCCTGGTAGGCCTTCCATGTGGATGGGCATTCATAACATCCCATTGTGGCCGACATGATAGGCGACACACCAGTAAGCATGAGCTGAGGTCTTTTGGTCTTTTTTTTGTCCTGTCCCATCATCTTTTTTCTGGTGTTTTACAAACGGTAGGCTTACCACATAGATGGTTATACATAAACGTCAATTCCAGGCAACACTGTAGAAAGCACAGACCGACGCCTACATCTTTTGGTCTTTTTTGGGGGGGGGGGGGCGCACAGTCCAGACTGGCCTTGATTTCAAGGTCCATGGACAACGATGTTTCGTTCCCGTCCAAATCTTAACCAGTCATAGACGTCTGTATCTACAATTAACCTGATTTCTAAGTCTGGAAAACAAAGATGTCCATACATTTTGTCTTTTCAACTTTTCATTCAGAACCAAAAACAAATCTGATTTCTAAGTCTGGAAAAATATATTTTTTTCAACATCCAGAAAATATGCCTTTTCAACGTGATTTTGCTTACTGGCTCAATTCTAATTTTGTGGGGCAACATTTTTTGCTGTTGCCAAGGCGGCAGAAGGGCTACTACAACCGACTCTGTTCCCATGTTACATGAGCTGAAATAAAGATGACAGAAATGTTCTATATGCACAGAAAGCTTATTTAAGTTTTTAGGGAGCGTGCAATTGGCATGCTGACTGTAGGAATGTCCACCAGAGCTGTTGCCAGAATATTTAATGTTCAATTCTCTACCATATGCTGCCTCCAACATTGTTTTAAAGAATTTGGCAGTACGCTCAACTGGCCTCACAACCGCAGACCATGTGGAACCACGCCAGCCCAGGACCTCCACATCCGGCTTCTTCACCTGCCGGATCGTCTGAGACCAGCCACCCCGACAGCGAATAAAACTGAGGAGTATTTCTGTCTGTCATAAAGCCCTTTTGTGTGTAAAAACTCATTCTGATTGGCTGGGCCTTGCTCCCAAGTGGGTGGGCCTATGCCTTCCCAGGCCCACATATGGCTGTGCCCTTACCCAGTCATGTGAAATACATAGATTAGGGCCTAATGAACTTATTTCAATTGTCAGATTCCCTTATATGAACTGTAACTCCATAAAATCGTTGAAATTGTTGCATGTTGCTTATGTGTGTTCAGTGTAGTTTAGTATAAATCAGCAAAAATAAATCCTGCACCACCTGTCAAAAAATAGTTCCGCTGTCTCTGACTGAAGCCTACAGTGCATGCTGCGCATATAGTCAGGTGGATGGTTTATTAGCAATTGCGGGTGAACAAACAGCTGACCCGCGCACCACTAGCGAGCATGCCGTGAGAATGTGTGTGAGTGTCTGTGAAGCCTAAAGAGCCTGAGGTCCCATGAGGCTGCTGAGAGCCCTGAAAGTCAGTGCTGTGAACAAGTGTGCACCATTAGAGCCAAGGCTTTTAGCCTGATCTGTTCTGTTGGCTCAGCACCACTCACCTACTAACTAATCAATAAAGGGGAATAGGACCAAACTTCTCTTCAGGACAGGACTCATACTTACTGTACAGCTAACATTCACATTCACTTTCTGCCTCTATGCACACACACACCCACACGGACACACACACACACGGACACACACACACACACACACACACACACACACACGGACACACACACACACACACACGGACACACACACACACACACACACACACACACACACACACACACACACACACACACACACACACACACACACACACACACACACTTTCTCTCTCTCTCTTTCATTCTTTGTCAATCACACACTCACATATGCACCTCCTGGCCATACAGAAGCAGTATGGTATGAAAGCCTGCTTTTCAGAAGTTTCCAAAGAGTTTTGTCCTTACTTGCAGTCCAAGGAAAACCATTTGCTGTATGCCAGTCCCAGTGCCCAGTATAATGGTGTCAGAGCAGCTGTTTCAGAATGGGCTTCAGTTGCATAATAACTGGTTTGGAAAACGTCCCATTGATTCGGATTATCATCGTTTGCACCTTGCCATACCTTTGAAGAGTAGCTCATTCTCATTCAAAACAGCACAGTTGGCTACAATGCATGGATGATCAGAAGGTAGATGTTGTCCATTAGGGCTGTCTTTCTGTCAGAAGTATAACCCACATGTGATGTCCATTTAGCATTGGGCTAGACTCTCATTCCAGCAGACACACAGACCCATTAGAAAGGAGGAGCACAGAGACAGACAGACAGTTTGTCTCATAAGAAAGCAGACAGTTTGTCTCATCAGAAAGCAGACAGTTTGTCTCATCAGAAAGCAGACAGTTTGTCTCACCAGAAAGCAGACAGTTTGTCTCATCAGAAAGCAGACCGTTTGTCTCATCAGAAAGCAGACAGTTTGTCTCATCAGAAAGCAGACAGTTTGTCTCATCAGAAAGCAGACAGTTTGTCTCATCAAAAGCAGACAGTTTGTTTCATCAGAAAGCAGACAGTTTGTCTCATCAGAAGCAGACAGTTTGTCTCATCAGAAAGCAGACAGTTTGTCTCATCAGAAAGCAGACAGTTTGTCTCATCAGAAAGCAGACAGTTTGTCTCATCAGAAAGCAGACAGTTTGTCTCATCAGAAAGCAGACAGTTTGTCTCATCAGCTAGACTCAGACAGTAGGAACAATGTGTGGGCGTCTGGTTGTAAGCTCAGCAACATTAACTGATCACCCCAGTCTGTCTGATCTGTGGGTGTGTGTGTGTGTGTTTGTGTGTGTGTCTGTGTGTGTATGTGTGTCTGATGTCAGCATTCATGTGTAAACAATGGTGAACCTGCATTAACTAAACGACCCGGCTTTCAGTGTAATCTGTTCCTAGAAAACACCATTAGAGATGATGAAGAGAGGGCCTGCAGTATGTGTATGTGTGTGTGTGTGTGTGTGTGTGTGTGTGTGTGTGTGTGTGTGTGTGTGTGTGTGTGTGTGTGTGTGTGTGTGTGTGTGTGTGTGTGTGTGTGTGTGTGTGTGTGAGATAGACCTCTAACACACACACTTGAGTGTGTGTGTGTGACTGTGTGTGTCTGAGTGTGTGTGTCTGAGTGGGTTATCTAAGTGTGTGGCCTGCAGTGAGGGAGATGGATGCAGTGAGAGGAATCGCAGCAGGGGACATGTCTCTCCATCTCCAAAGTGTATATAGAAACACAATGCTATCAGCTTCCCTCACTATCCAGAGCTCCCTTGTATTGTAGTGTGTGTGTGTGTGTGTGTGTGTGTGTGTGTGTGTGTGTGTGTGTGTGTGTGTGTGCGCGTGTGCTTTTTCACGTACGTCTTCCCATCGATATTGTTGTTCACACACACACACACGGAGAGAAGAGAGAATCAATTATGGAATGGCTCTATAGCTATATCTCTCACATACGAGACTGAGAGGCACAATGCAGAAACCAATAGAGAGTGGGACCTCCATCTATGACGCCGGTGAGGGTCAATGGGAAGGCTGACCTGTGTGTGTTTGTGTACGGGTGTGAGATTCCTGCTGGCGTCAGTTCCATGTTGGAAATGCTCCAGCCATTTGTATTAGTATTTATTCATTGGCTACTCTTCCTGGGGTCCAAACAAAGCAAAGCACCAACATGACGTATAAAACAACAGATATAACAGTGAACTATGTTTGTACTGAATGAGCTAAAGATAAAACAGTACATCCTATAACATCCCTACACCACCACATGTCCACAACACAAAATGTTCAGTACCAGAAGACAACAATTACAATGTGTGCGTATGCATGGGTCTGTACCTTTGTGTGTGTCTCTTCACAATCCCTGTTGTTCCATAAGGTCTATTTAAAAAACAAAAATCTGATTCTACTGCTTGCATCAGTTACCTGATGTGGAATAGATTTCCATGTAGCCATGGCTCTATGTAGTACTGTGCGCCTTCCATAGTCTGTTCTGGACTTGGGGACTGTGAGGAGACCTCTAGTGGCATGTCGTGTGGGGTATGCGTAAGTGTCCGACCTGTGTGCCAGTATTTTAAACAGACAGCTCGGTACATTCAGCTTGTCAACACCTCATACAAAAAACAGTAATGATGAAGTTCATCTCTCTTCCACTTTGAGCCATGAGAGATTGACATGCATGTCATTAATGTTAGCTCTCCGTGTTCTTTTAAGGGCCAGCCGTGCTGCCCTGTTCAGAGCCAACTGCAATTTTCTGCAAAGTCACTCTTTGTGGCACCTGACCACACAACTGAACAGTAGTCCAGGTGCGACAAAACTAGGGCCTGTAGGACCTGCCTTGTTGATAGTGCTGTTAATAAGGTAGAGTAACGCTTTATTATGGACAGACTTCTCCCCATCTTAGCTTCTGTTGTATCAATATGTTTTGACCATGACAGTTTACAATCCAGGGTTACTCCAAGCAGTTTAGTCACCTCAACTTGCTCAATTTCCACATTATTCATTACGAGACGTAGTGAATTATTTGTCCCAATACAATGCTTTTAGTTTTGGAAATATTTAGGACTAGTTTATTCCTTGCTATTCATTCCCAAAACTAACTGCAGCTCTTTGTTAAATGTTGCAGTCATTTCAGTCACTGTAGTAGTTGACATGTATAGTGTTGAGTCATCCACATACTGTACATAGACACACTGGCCTTACACAATGCCAGTGGCATGTTGTTAGTAAAGATTGAAAAAAGCAAGGGGCCTAAACAGCTACCCTGGGGAATTCCTGATTCTACCTGGATTACTGTATGTTGGAGAGGCTTCCATTAAAGAACACCCTCTGTGTTCTGTTAGACAGGTAACTCTTTATCCACATGATAGCAGCGGGTGTAAAGCCATAGCACATACGTTTTTCTAGCAGCAGACTATGATCGATAATGTCAAAAGCTGCACTGAAGTCTAACATGCCCCCACAATAATTGTATCATTAATTTCTCTCAGCCAATCATCAGTCATTTGTGTAAGTGCTGTGCTTGTTGAGGGTCCTTCCCTATAAGCGTGCTGAAAGTCTGTTGTCAATTTGTTTACTGTGAAATAGCTTTGTATCTGGTCAAACACCATTTTTCCCAGAAGTTTACTAAGGGTTGATTAACAGGCTGATTGGTTGGCTTTTTGAGCCAGTAAAGGGTGTTTTACTATTATTGGGTAGTGGAATGACTTTAACTTCACTCCAGGCTTGAGGGCACACACTTTCTACTAAGCTTAAATTGAAGATGTGGCAAATAGGAGTGGCAATATCGTCCGCTATTGTCCTCAGTAATTTTCCATCCAGACTGTCAGACCCCGGTGGCTTGTCATTGTTGATGGACAACAATAACTTCTTCCACACTGTCTTTACGGAATTCAAAACTTCAATGCTTGTCTTTCATAATTTGGTCAGATATACTTGGATGTGTAGTGTCAGCGTTTGTTGCTGGCTTGTCATCCCTAAGTTTGCTTATCTTGCCAATGGAAAAAGTCATTAAAGTAGTTTTCAACATCAGTGGGCTTTGTGATGAATGAGCCATCTGATTCAATGAATGATGGAGCCGAGTTGGCTTTTTTTCCCCAAAATGTAGTGAAAGGTGCTCCAAAGCTTTTTACTCTCATTCTTTATATCATTTATCTCTGTATAGTTTATTTTTATTTAGTTTAGTCACATGACTTTTTTATTTGCAGTACGTTTGCCAATCAGTTGGGCTGCCAGACTTACTTGCCATTCCTTTTGCCTCATCCCTCTCAACCGTACAATTTTTCAATTCCTCATCAATCCATGGAGATTTACTCATTTTTACAGTCATTTTCTTAATGGGTGCGTGCTTATTAGTAACTGGAATAAGCAATTGCATAAATGTGTCAAGTGCAGCGTCTGGTTGCTCCTTATTACACACCATAAGCCAGCAAATAATCTTTACATCATCAACATATGAATCACTACAAAACTTCTTGTATGACGTCTAAAACACTATATTAGGCCTAGCATTTGGAAATTTGTTTTTTCTAGATATGGTTATTATATTGTGATTACTACATGCTATGGATTTGGATACTGCTTTAAAGCACATTTCTGCAGCATTAGTAAAGATGTGATCAATACTGTACGTGTTGATCATTTAATTCCTGTGCTGTTTGTAAATAAATCAAATCAAATGTAATTATATAGCCCTTCGTAAATCCGCTGATATCTCAAAGTGCTGTACAGAAACCCAGCCTAAAACCCCAAACACCAAGCAATGCAGGTGTTGAAGCAAATACCCGGATCGGTTGACTGACAACCTGAAACAGGTTCCAGGCACTGGTTACAGTTTGAAATTGTTTGTTGAGTGGGCAGTTTGATGACGTCTCTTCCTACTGAACGCCGTAAGGACTGGTTCAGTTGTAGCTTTCCCACTGCACACTACTTGATTAACATGCCCTGCTGGGGTACTATGCCGTCCGGAGATGGTTAGGGTTTGAGGGTGGTGTTACTGGCTGTGTCAATGCTTTTGACTTATGACCCTTGACAATACAGTAGCTGAACTGGAGGAGGGGCGGCTGGCTGCAGACATAGGGAGATTCTCAATTTGGTGATAGTCTGTCCGCTCCTCGACTCCTCTGTCCTCCTCTCCTCCGTCACCTGGAAACCGTTGCGTGGCCGAGTTGTGGAGGAAAGTGTCAATTTGTTAGTAGCTGAACTGAGGTTTGCTGCTCCGGCAGAGGATGCAGAAGTATCCTCGCAGTGGGGTGGCTAGCACAGAAGTGTTTTCACCCCCCCCCCCGCGGCTCCGTTTCTTCTTATCACTTTACACATTTATGTTGGGATTCCACCTGTCTAGACGTCATTTGTCTGATGATGCACGAGTGGAGGAGAGTCCAAATTTGGTTTCCACGTTTCCTTTCCGCCCAAGGAGGTGAGCTTAACCAATTGAGAACCCTTGCATGTGTGTCTGTGTATGTGTGTGTGTGTGTGTGTGTGTGTGTGTGTGTGTGTGTGTGTGTGTGTGTGTGTGTGTGTGTGTGTGTGTGTGTGTGTGTTTGGTGTATCATCATGTATGCTCCACTCCCTCCGGACTAAAACTCGCCCTTCTTTGTACCCCCTCTGTTTCTCTCTTCCTCTCTTCCCTTCTTTCTGTCCTCCATTCACCTCCCCCACTCTTTCATGGGTGCGTGCGTGTGTGCGTGTGTGTGTGTAATGAAAAAGCTCACATACTTCCCATCTGTAAAGCATCTATTCTAGGGGCCCCGATATGTTGAACAAAGACAGAGGACCAAATCTGTTCTCCTCAGTCAAACTGTGAGGAAGACAAGAAACAATATTAGATCGAAGAGAAGTGACAGTCAGTAGATAGATGGCCAAACTGCAGGGGAGCATTGAATGTGCTGAAGTCTCTCTTGTTTTTAATGGATCATGGTAACTATTAGCAAGGCAATAGCCCTGTCGGGAGGAGGAGGAGGAGGAGGAGGAGGATAATTGCAAAATTGACATAATTTTTCTATGGTTATCTAACAGGAAAAATTGACATGGAGAATATGATTTATAAACAATGTTCTTCTTTTATTTTGATCTCAAAAGATACTTTTTACGACGGAGAAAAGAGAATTGAAGGGAACATGTCACATGGCTCATTGTACTGAAGCTGGCATACTGGGTTCTTTGTGTGTGGACCGAGATATTTAATTGAGCCTGAACGAAGAGTGAAGAATTATAATAATTTCACACACACTGAGAAGGACTGTGGATTTCCAGAGGCAACTAGCTGTAGATGTAGAAACACTTACAAATTGAGCCACACTGAAAAAGCTTTACAGAAGACTAATGTATGCAAACCAGACTATGATAGTGAGATAATCTCTCTCTCTCTCTCTGTCATGAAGAATCAGGCAAAAGAGGTCAAACCACTTCCACCTTCACATAACAGCCAGTTCACACATTTCCAGGGCCATTGTCATTCCCCGTCTGTAGTCAACGTGACAGTAGAGGGTCAGGGGTTAGAGGTCAGGGGTCAGGGAGATGGATGGGAAGAGAGGGTTATTTAGGGCCTCACCATAGATGAAAGACCACAGCCACACATCAACACATCTTACCGGAAAGGAAGACTTGGGTATGGCGGGATGGGAGAAGGAGATAAGAGATCAAAAATCGATGATGTAACCAAAAGATGGCAGCCACACATCTCAGAGGAAAGACTATCCCAGGCTGAGGCCTGAGGAATGGAGAAGGATAGGAAAAGGGGAAGGGGATAAGACAAAAAGCAAAGCTATAACCAGACAAAGATCTTCCGGTCCATAGGATTAAAGAGAACGTCCTGTCCCTGTCCACCCTAGAACCCCCCCCCCCTCGCTTCCCATGTCCCACATCACTGAAGAACAGAAAAGGATGGACATGGGTGTTTTTTTATTTTTATTGGGGGGAGAGAGGGAACGGTTACTGTTGAAGGAGGGGGAGAGAGGGAACGGTTACTGTTGAGGGAGGGGGAGAGAGGGGACGGTTACTGTTGAGGGAGGGGGAGAGAGGGGACGGTTACTGTTGAAGGAGGGGGAGAGAGGGGACGGTTACTGTTGAGGGAGGGGAGAGAGGGGAAGGTTACTGTTGAGGGGGAGAGAGGGGAAGGTTACTGTTGAGGGGGAGAGAGGGGAAGGTTACTGTTGAGGGAGGGGGTTAGAGAGGGGACGGTTACTGTTGAGGGAGGGGGAGAGGGGGGAAGGTTACTGTTGAGGGGGAGAGAGGGAACGGTTACTGTTGAGGGGGAGAGAGGGGACGGTTACTGTTGAAGGAGGGGGAGAGAGGGGAAGGTTACTGTTGAGGGGGAGAGAGGGGACGGTTACTGTTGAAGGAGGGGAGAGGGGGAAGGTTACTGTTGAGGGGGGAGAGGGAAGGTTACTGTTGAGGGAGGAGGAGAGAGGAAACGGTTACTGTTGAGGGAGGGGAGAGGGGACGGTTACTGTTGAGGGAGGGGGGAGAGAGGGGAAGGTTACTGTTGAGGGAGGGGGAGAGGGAGGGGACGGTTACTGTTGAGGAGGGGAGGTTTACTGTTGAAAGAGGGGGTTAGAGAAGGGACGGTTACTGTTGAAGGTTACTGAAGGGGGAGAGACTGGGGACGGGGGACGGTTACTGTTGAAGGAGGGGGAGAGAGGGGGGAAGACTGGAGGGAGGGGAGAGGGGACGGTTACTGTTGAGGGAGGGGGAAGGTTACTGAGGGGGGGGAGAGGGGACGGTTACTGTTGAGGGAGGGGAGAGAGGGGAAGGTTACTGTTGAGGGAGGGGAGAGAGGGACGGTTACTGTTGAGGGAGGGGGAGAGAGGGGATGGTTACTGTTGAGGGGGAGAGAGGGAAGGTTACTGTTGAAGGAGGGGGAGAGAGGGGACGGTTACTGTTGAGGGAGGGGAGAGAGGGGAAGGTTACTGTTGAGGGAGGGGGAGAGAGGAGACGGTTACTGTTGAGGGGGAGAGAGGGGAAGGTTACTGTTGAGGGAGGGGAGAGAGGGGACGGTTACTGTTGAGGGGGGAGGGGGGAGAGAGGGGGGAAGGTTACTGTTGAGGGGGAGAGAGGAGAAGAGGGGAAGGTTACTGTTGAGGGAGGGGGAGAGGGGACGGTTACTGTTGAGGGAGGGGAGAGAGGGGAAGGTTACTGTTGAGGGAGGGGAGAGGGGAAGGTTACTGTTGAGGGGGGAGAGGGACGGTTACTGTTGAAGGAAGGGGAAGGTTACTGAGGGGGAGAGGGAAGGTTACTGTTGAGGGAGGGGAGAGAGGGGACGGTTACTGTTGAGGGGGGGAGAGAGGGGAAGGTTACTGTTGAAGGAGGGGAAGGTTACTGTTGAGGGGGGGAGAGAGGGGAAGGTTACTGTTGAGGGGGAGAGAGGGGGGAGACGGTTACTGTTGAGGAGGGGGTTAGAGGGGGACGGTTACTGTTGAGGGAGGGGAGAGAGGGGAAGGTTACTGTTGAGGGAGGGGGAGAGAGGGGACGGTTACTGTTGAGGGAGGGGGAGAGAGGGGATGGTTACTGTTGAGGGGGAGAGGGAACGGTTACTGTTGAAGGAGGGGAGAGAGGGGACGGTTACTGTTGAGGAGGGGAGAGGGGGAAGGTTACTGTTGAGGGGGAGAGGGGAGGTTACTGTTGAGGGGGGAGACGGTTACTGTTGAGGGGGAGAGAGGGAAGGTTACTGTTGAGGGGGAGAGGGGGAGGTTACTGTTGAGGGGAGGGGAGAGGGGGGAGAAGGGGAAGGTTACTGTTGAGGGGGAGAGAGGGAAGGTTACTGTTGAGGGGAGGGGGAGAGAGGGGACGGTTACTGTTGAGGGGGAGGGGGGAAGGTTAGAGGGAGAGAGGAAGGTTACTGTTGAGGGAGGGGGAAGGTTACTGAGGGGGAAGGTTACTGTTGAGGGAGGGGAGGAAGGGAGGAGAGAGGGGAAGGTTACTGTTGAGGGGGGGAGGGGGAGAGAGGGGACGGTTACTGTTGAGGGAGGGGGAGAGAGGGGAAGGTTACTGTTGAGGAGGGGAGGGGGAGGGGAGGGGGGGGAAGGTTACTGTTGAAAGAGGGGTTACTGAGGGGGGAGGGACGGTTACTGTTGAGGGAGGGGGAGAGAGGGGACGGTTACTGTTGAGGGGGGGGAGAGAGGGGAAGGTTACTGTTGAGGGGGAGAGAGGGGAAGGTTACTGTTGAAGGAGGGGGAGAGAGGGGACGGTTACTGTTGAGGGAGGGGAGAGAGGGGAAGGTTACTGTTGAGGGAGGGGAGAGAGGGGACTGGTTAAGGTTACTGTTGAGGGGGGAGAGGGGAAGGTTACTGTTGAGGGAGGGGATAGAGGGGAAGGTTACTGTTGAGGGGGGGATAGGGAACGGTTACTGTTGAGGGGGGGAGAGAGGGGACGGTTACTGTTGAAGGAGGGGGAGAGAGGGGAAGGTTACTGTTGAGGGGGGGATAGGGGAACGGTTACTGTTGAAGGAGGGGAAGAGAGGGGACGGTTACTGTTGAAGGAGGGGGAGAGAGGGGAACGGTTACTGTTGAGGGAGGGAGAGAGGGGACGGTTACTGTTGAGGGGGGGGAGAGGGGACGGTTACTGTTGAGGGGAGAGGGGAGAGGGAAGAGAGGGGAAGGTTACTGTTGAGGGAGGGGAGAGAGGGGAAGATTACTGTTGAGGGGGGGGGAGAGAGGGGACGGTTACTGTTGAGGGAGGGGGAGAGAGGGGACGGTTACTGTTGAGGGGGGGAGAGAGGGGAAGGTTACTGTTGAAGGGGGAAGGTTAGGGGGAGAGAGGGGACGGTTACTGTTGAGGGAGGGGGAGAGAGGGGAAGGTTACTGTTGAGGGAGGGGGAGAGGGGGACGGTTACTGTTGAGGGGGAGAGAGGGGAAGGTTACTGTTGAGGGAGGGGGAGAGAGGGGACGGTTACTGTTGAGGGGGGGAGAGAGGGGAAGGGGAAGGTTACTGTTGAGGGAGGGGGAGAGGGAAGGTTACTGTTGAGGGAGGGGGAGGTTACTGTTGAGGGGAAGGGAAGGTTACTGTTGAGGGGGAGAGAGGGGAAGGTTACTGTTGAGGGGGGAGGGACGGTTACTGTTGAGGGGGAAGGTTACTGTTGAGGGGGAGAGAGGGGAAGGTTACTGTTGAGGGAGGGGAGAGGGGGCTGGTTACTGTTGAGGGAGGGGAGAGAGGGGAAGGTTACTGTTGAGGGAGGGGAGAGAGGGGAAGGTTACTGTTGAGGGGGGGGAGAGAGGGGAAGGTTACTGTTGAGGGAGGGGAGAGGGGGACGGTTACTGTTGAGGGAGGGGGAGAGAGGGGAAGGTTAATGTTGAGGGAGGGGAGAGGGGAGAGAGGGGGGGAGGTTACTGTTGAGGGGGGAGAGAGGGGACGGTTACTGTTGAGGGAGGGGGAGAGAGGGGAAGGTTACTGTTGAGGGGGGGAGAGAGGGAACGGTTAGTGTTGAAGGAGGGGAGAGAGGGGACGGTTACTGTTGAGGGAGGGGAGAGAGGGGAAGGTTACTGTTGAGGGAGGGGAGAGAGGGGACGGTTACTGTTGAAGGAGGGGGGAGACTGTTGAGGGGGGGAGAGGGGAAGGTTACTGTTGAAGGAGGGGGGTTACTGTTGAGGGAGGGGAAGGTTACTGTTGAGGGAGGGGGAGAGAGGGGCTGGTTACTGTTGAGGGAGGGGGAGAGGGGAAGGTTACTGTTGAGGGGGGAGAGAGGGGAAGGTTACTGTTGAGGGAGGGGAGAGAGGGGAAGGTTACTGTTGAGGGGGAGAGAGAGGGAAGGTTACTGTTGAGGGAGGGGGAGAGAGGGGAAGGTTACTGTTGAGGGAGGGGAGAGGGGACGGTTACTGTTGAGGGAGGGGAGAGAGGGGAAGGTTACTGTTGAGGGAGGGGGAGAGAGGGGACGGTTACTGTTGAAGGAGGGGGAGAGAGGGGAGAGAGGGGAAGGTTACTGTTGAGGGAGGGGGAAGGTTACTGTTGAGGGAGAGGGGAAGGTTACTGTTGAGGGGGAGAGAGGGGACGGTTACTGTTGAGGGGGAGAGAGGGGAGGTTACTGTTGAGGGGAAGGTTACTGTTGAGGGGGAGAGAGGGGAAGGTTACTGTTGAGGGGGAGAGAGGGAAGGTTACTGTTGAGGGAGGGGAGGGGGAGGTTACTGTTGAGGGGGAGACTGTTGAGGGAGGGGAGAGGGGGACGGTTACTGTTGAGGGAGGGGAGAGGGGGAAGGTTACTGTTGAGGGAGGGGGTTAGAGAGGGGGGGGAGAGGGGAAGGTTACTGTTGAAGGGTTGAGGGGGAGAGAGGGGACGGTTACTGTTGAAGGAGGGGGAGAGGGGGGAAGGTTACTGTTGAGGGAGGGGGAAGGTTAGAGAGGGGAGGGAAGGTTACTGTTGAGGGGGAGAGAGGGGAGAGGGGGGAAGGGGAAGGTTACTGTTGAGGGAGGGGGAGAGAGGGGAAGGTTACTGTTGAGGGGGGGAGAGAGGGGAGACTGTTGAGGGGAAGGGGAAGGTTACTGTTGAGGGAGGGGGAGAGAGGGGAAGGTTACTGTTGAGGGAGGGGGAGGTTAGTCTGAGGGGACGGTTACTGTTGAGGGAGGGGGAGAGAGGGGAAGGTTACTGTTGAGGGAGGGGAGAGAGGGGACTAAGGTTACTGTTGAGGGAGGGGGAGAGAGGGGAAGGTTACTGTTGAGGGAGGGCTCTTGAGGGGACGGTTACTGTTGAAGGAGGGGGAGAGAGGGGTCACGGGTTACTGTTGAGGGAGGGGGGTTATCCAGCTCTTGGGTTAGGGGGAGCTCTATGGTTACTGTCTGAGGGGGAGAGAGGGGATGGTTACTGTTGAGGGGGAGAGCTCTAGGGGGTTAAGGTTATAGCTGGTTATCCAGAGGGAGGGGAGGTTATCCAGCTCTACGGGGTTATCTAGGTTACTCTATGGTTGAGGGGGTTATCCAGCTCTAGGTTATCTAGGGTTAAGGTTACTGGTTATCCAGAGGGCTCTAGGGCTCTATGGTTATCCAGCTCTAGGGGGTTATCCAGCTCTATGGTTACTGCTCTGAGGGTTAAGCTCTATGGTTAGGGCTTATGGTTATCTAGCTCTAGGTTACTCTATGTTATCCAGCTCTATGGTTATCTAGGGTTAGAGAGCTCTATGGTTATCCAGCTTACTGGTTATCCAGCTGAGGGTTAGGGTTAAGCTCTAGAGGGGCTCTAAGGTTACTGCTTGAGAGAGGGTTATCTAGCTGGTCACCCTCTAGCTCTATGGTTATCCAGCTCTGTGGTTATCTAGCTCTATGGTCATCCAGCTCTATGGTTATCCAGCTCTATGGTTATCCAGCTCTATGGTCATCCAGCTCTATGGTTATCTAGCTCTATGGTTATCTAGCTCTATGGTCATCCAGCTCTATGGTTATCCAGCTCTATGGTCATCCAGCTCTATGGTCATCCAGCTCTATGGTTATCCAGCTCTTGGGTTATCCAGCTCTGGGGTTATCTAGCTCTATGGTTATCTAGCTCTATGGTTATCCAGCCCTGGGGTTATCCAGCTCTTGGGTTATCTAGCTCTATGGTTATCTAGCTCTATGGTTACCCAGCTCTATGGTCATCCAGCTCTACGGTCATCCAGCTCTATGGTTATCCAGCTCTATGGTTATCTAGCTCTATGGTTATCCAGCTCTATGGTTATCCAGCTCTATGGTTATCAAGCTCGATGGTTATCCAGCTCTATGGTCATCTAGCTCTATGGTTATCCAGCTCTATGGTTATCTAGCTCTATGGTTATCTAGCTCTATGGTTATCCAGCTCTATGGTTATCTAGCTCTATGGTTATCCAGCTCTATGGTTATTAGCTCTATGGTTATCTATGGTTATCCAGCTCTATGGTTATCCAGCTCTATGGTTATCTAGCTCTATGGTTATCTAGCTCTATGGTTATCTAGCTCTATGGTTATCTAGCTCTATGGTTATCCAGCTCTATGGTTATCTAGCTCTATGGTTATCTAGCTCTATGGTTATCTAGCTCTATGGTTATCCAGCTCTATGGTTATCTAGCTCTATGGTTATCCAGCTCTATGGTTACCCAGCTCTATGGTTATCTAGCTCTATGGTTATCCAGCTCTATGGTTATCTAGCTCTATGGTTACCCAGCTCTATGGTTATCTAGCTCTATGGTTATCCAGCTCTATGGTTATCTAGCTCTATGGTTATCTAGCTCTATGGTTATCCAGCTCTATAGTTATCCAATACTTAGCTAGCTGGATTTATCCCTCCAAACTTTGACTCCCGTCTCTGTCTTCTATTGATTTTGTTGTGGTTAGCGGTGGTTCAACATCTGTCCCTGCATATGTGTGTCTGCAGCTGCCCTTTGCCTTAGTTAAACTCCCATCCATCAATAAGGAGACCTGAGAAATCCCTGTGGTTGACTTAGAGAGCATATCATTCATTCACGAGCCCTGACTTCTCTTGACCGGTTATGTAACCTTTGCCCCCCTCCATCTCTGTCTTTCTCTCTCCCTCCAACTGCTCTGATGCCACTTCTCTCCAGCTGATCCTGTGCTGCTGCCAACCGTGTCAAAATCAAATCAAATTAGATTTTACACATGGCCCGATATACAACAGGTGTAGACTTACAGTGAAATGCTCACTTACAAGCCCCTAACCAACAATGCAGTTAAGTTTTTTTTTAAAGATAGATAAGTAAAAAATAAAAATACATTTAAGAGCAGCAGTAGAGAGGCTATATACAGGGGGTGCCGGTACAGAGTCAATGTGTGGGGGTGTAGGTTAGTCAAGGTAATTGAGGTAATATGTACATGTAAGTAGAGTTAAAGTGACTATGCATAGATAATAAACAGAGAGTAGCAGCAGTGTAAAAGAGGGGGGGACAATGCAAATAGTCTGGGTAGCCATTTGATTAGCTGTTCAGGAGTCTTATGGCTTGGGGGTAGAAGCTGTTCAGAAGCCTCTTGGACCTAGACTTGTGTGTGGTTGTTTGAGTATGAGGTTGGATATTGTGGTGGCAAATCATTCAGTTTCCGTTTAAAAAAAATTGACAATTAAGTATCTATTCGATTCTTCCTCCCACTGTCCTTCTTTAAATATCTCTCTCTCTTTCCCTCCTTTCTGTCTCTCTCCAGACTCATACTCAGCGGCGGGCAGCGAGGGTAGCATCTCCACCTCCGTGGCGTCCCTGCCCCCGACCCTGACGGCGTCCATTAGCTCCGCCCCCAACTCCCCGGGCTCGCGGCGTTCCGTCAGCACCCTGAAGAGGTGGCTGACCAATCCCGTCCGCAAGCTGAGCGCTGGGGCCGTCAACATCTCCACCAGCGCCAAGGGGGAGCGGCAGGACAGGAAGTTGGATGGGGGAAGCAAGCCCCCTCCTCCTATTCCACCCCCACGCCACAGTCATGGCCTGGGCCTGGGCCTGGGAGGGCTGGGGCTGGCCAGCCCCCTGGGATCAGAGGACCACCTCACCACTGTACTACCCATCACACACAAAGAGATGGTGAGTGGAGAGGCGTTGCTAAGCACCAGTGTTCAGGATACAGTGTAGACTAGGGTACATAGACCTACATACATAGCGGTGGAGGATGCTGAGGGGAGGGCAGCTCATAATAATGTCTGGAGCGGGAGGAAATGGAACGGCATCAAGCCATGTGTTCGATGTATCTGACACCATTCCACCAACTCCGCTCCAGCCGTTACCGCGAGCCTGTCCTCCCCAATTGAGATGCCACCAACCTCCTGTGACACATACAGGTATGTACATATAGACAATGGCAAGTGACAGATTTGAAATGTTCCTCCTCAAGAGTAAACTCATCCATATACTCTGTAAAATTGCCACAGTGTTCTACATACAGTAGCTAAATATACATATATCATATCACAAGATAGCATAGGCTTATGAACAGGCTCAAGAGCAAATAGACGAATGATTGTTTAGTACAGCTGCCTGTCAAACACAGATCTACAACTCTTCCCGTGTAAATATATATGCCAGCTTCCCCATAGATAAACAGTATGTTTTATCTCTACTTAGCTTCCCTGACCACAGCCTATTGACAGTACAATGCCTCGCCTATGAATACTATCAATGACTGCTGCGTTGTAAACACACGGACAGTGGGATAGCTATGGCAGGGGTGATGCTGCTCGTTACGCAATCAACAGCACCCTGCCCTTTCACCTCTGGGGGCGTTTCTGACCCAGTCACAGCGTAACACTGACTCACGTCGGTGTGTTGAGTGATTTTGCTGTGTTATGTTGAGTAACGATGTTCCTTCTGTCTAGCTGGGTGTGTATGTGTGTGCTCATGCGGGGTGTGTGTGTGTGTTGTAGGAGTGCAGGTATAATTTGGCCAGTCCTGAGGATCTCTCCCCGGCAACCCTAAACTCTCCCAGCTACCTGTCTGACTCGCTACAAGGCTGTACTTCACTGGCCTACACACATGTGAGTCAACACGCGTGCGTGCACACACACACACGCATGCACACACACACACACACACACGCACGCACGCACACACACACACACTCTGAGTTCACACCTACAGCCCCGTGTAACAGAAGTGGTTTGGGGAATCATGTTTGCTTGTTGACAATCTTTGTCTGAGACCTGACAACTTGTCTTAGCCCACCCGAGCAAATGCCTAGGTCTAGGAGGCTTAACAAGGTAGCTACGGTCATGCAATCTATCTAATCAACAGGGTCAGAGAGCACATACTCAGTCAACGTATCCAACCTAAGGAAACACAATATAATCGTACTGAACTGATGAAGAAATTAATTGGTCATCCATTGATGGTATTGGCTGTTGTTGCTCAGTGTGTAGGTTTAGGGGAGATAGTCATGATTTTCTCTTTGGAAAACCCAGACAGGGAGGTGATAGCCCCCAAGACAGACCTGGATATGAAAGGAAGTCCCCCCTCACACCCCCACACCCCCGAAGGGCCTCTCAGAGTTAATCAGGAGGAGGCCGTCCAGTGGTTGCGTCCCAAACAGGCCCATAGGTCTCTGGTCAAAAGTAGTGCACTAATATGTAGGGAACAGGGTGCCATTCGGGACGCACACCCTTGTTGGGGTTCCGTGTGGTGGACGCTTCGCATTCAGCTGCAAAGAACATGCCTCCAGATGAAGAGGAAACGGCACGGAGGAGAAAAAGGACGGAAGATGCCTTGTTCCCGGGAACGACAGAGTCTAGACGATGGCTGTGCTCTTTCATTTACACATCAAACACTGGGAATGATGTGTGAATGGCAACAGCAACTGGGATAGATGGTGTTTGAAACCGAGACGGTTGGTAAGGGGGCCAAGATAAAGATAATGGATACTGTGTCAGGTAGACGTAAGAGAGACATGACTAACTGGAATCTTACCGGATCTGACAAAGCTTTTAAAACTCAGTGAACAAGGGAGCTACAGTGGCAAGACAAAGTATGTGAACCCATTGGAATTACCTCGATTTCTGAATAAATTGTTCATCAAATTTGATCTGACCTTCATCTAAGTCACAACAATAGACAAACACAGTGTACTTAAACTAATAACACACCAAATGATTGTATTTTTCTTGTCTATATTGAATACATCATTTAAACATTCACAGTGTAGGTTGGAAGAAGTATGTGAACCCCTAGGCTGATGACTTCTCCAAAAGCTAATTGGAGTCAGGAGTCAGCTAACCTGAAGTCCAATCATTGATATGAGATTGGAGATGTTGGTTTAGAGTTGCCCTGCCCTATAAAAAACACTCACAAAATGTGAGTTTGCTATTCACAAGAAGCATTGCCTGATGTGAACCATGCCTCGAACAAAAGAGATCTCAGAAGACCTAATATTAAGAACGGTTGCCTTGCATAAAGCTGGAAAGGGTTACAAAAGTAATCTCTAAAAGACAAATTGTCTATAAATGGAGAAATGTCAGCACTGTTGCTACTCTCCCTAAGAGTGGCCGTCCTGCAAAGATGACTGCAAGAGCACAGCGCAGAATGCTTAATGAGGTTAAGAAGAATTCTAGAGTGTCAGCTAAAGACTTACAGAAATCTCTGGAACATGCTACCATCTCTGTTGACGAGTCTACGATACGTAAAACGCTAAACAAGAATGGTGTTCATGGGAGGACACCACGGAAGAAGCCACAGCTGTCCAAAAAAAACATTGCTGCACGTCTGAAGTTTGCAAAAGAGCATCTGGATGTTGCACAGCGCTTCTGGCAAAATATTCTGTGGACAAATGAAGCTAAAGTTGTGCTGTTTGTAATGAACACACAATACTATGTGTGGAGATAAAAAGACAGGACAGCAACATCAAAACCTCATCCCAACTGTAAAGTATGGTGGAGGGAGCATCGTGGTTCGGGTCTGCTTTGCTGCCTCAGGGCCTGGACAGCTTGCTATCATCGATGGAAAAATGAATTCCCAAGTTTATCAATACTTTTTGCAGGAGAATGTAACGCTCCTGAGTGGCGCAGCTGCCTAAGGCACTGCATCTCAGTGCTAGAGACATCACTGCAGTCCCTAGTTTGAATCCCGGCTGTATCACATCCGGCCGTGATTGGAAGTCCCATAGGGCGGCGCATAATTGGCCCAGCTTTGTCTGGGTTTGGCCGGGGTAGGCCGTCATTGTAAATAAGATAATTGTTCTTGACTGACTTGCCTAGTTAAATAAAGGTTCAATAAAACGTGTAAAAATAAACATCTGTCCACCAATTGAAGGACAACAGAAGTTGGGTGATGCAACAGGACAATGACCCAAAACACAGAAGTAAATCAACAAGCTTCTACAGAAGAAAATATGCCTTCTGGAGTGGCGCAGTCCTGACCTCAACCCAATTGAGATGCTGTGGCATGACCTCAAGAGAGCGGTTCACACCAGACATCACAAGAATATTGCTGAAATGAAACAGTTTTGTAAATGGTCAAAATTCCTCCTGACTGTTGTGCAGGTCTGATCCGCAACTACAGAAAACATTTGGCTGAGGTTGTTGCTTCCAAAGGAGGGTCAACCTGTTATTAAATCCAAGGTTTCACACACATTTTCCAACCTGCACTGTGAATATTTACACAGTATGTTCAATAAAGACATGAAAACGTATAATAGTTTGTGTGTTATTAGTTTAAGCAGACTGTGTTTGTCTCTTGTTGTGACTAAGATGAAGATCAGATCCAATTGTATGACCAATTTAAGCAGAAATCCAGGAAATTCCAAAGGGTTCACATACTTTTTCTTGCCACTGTATATCTGAACTTGTCCAATAAGAACACAGATCTTCGTATTCCGTTGCAAAACGTTTTGTTACAGTGTGCCCTACTAAACATAACGCAGGTGCACCAGACCACCCCATCAGTCTGCTAAGTGTGTTATTCCCCTCCAGTTCTGGCTGTGAGAATAAGAACTCAGTCATAATAACAGTCAGTCATAAGGCTCTGGTGTCAGGATTACACACAGACAGAGACAGGGGAGAGAAGGAAAGGAGATCACTGGTTCCGTCTGTCCTGTCAGGGACAAGGTGGAGAGAGAGGGAGAAAGAGAGACATGGGAGTGAGCGAAGGAGAGGGGAGAGAGCGAGACAGAACAGGGGGGACAGGAGAGAGTGTGAGAGAGAATAAGAAAAATAGAGAGAAAGGAAGAGGCGGATTAATCTATGTAGGTCAGTCATCTCGGGGTCACGGCTTCTGTCATTCTGCGTTCTCTCTCTCTCTCTCGCTCTCTCTCTCGCTCTCTCTCTGTTTTTCTCTTCTGACCACCCACAGGAGATAAAAGATTAGACTTTCATTCTGCCAAACATCTTATTCTCATTCACTCTTACACACATTCTAGTAACTTCCCTTTCTCTTTATCTCAGATACAGTACATTCTGCTTAGTGCTGACCCTATTTCCTGCTCTCCCTCTCCCTCTTCATTCAGGATACTGCTAATCTGACCTGACATTCCGACAGAGGCCCGGGTTTGATCAATTGTTTATTATTTGATGGTCAACGGAAAATTCCTAGACTGACTTCAGTCAAACAGTCAAAAAATGTAGTACTGTTAACCAAGGAAGTAAAATGACTATAATGTACCAAGAGTTATAGCTCCGCTTGCTCTAGTCATCAAATGGTCTTTCCTTCCTCTCTTCAGGAGAGATTCAGGAGACAACTTTTGTCTGGACTGTACTGTCTGGATGCACTTTGAGAGATTTAGAGTTTCTCCTTCAAGTAGGAAAAGGCAGAAGAAAAAAAAGAGTTTGGATAGTTCTTGGAATAGAATTTTAGCACGTGCACGCCCACATGCACACACGCCTGGCACGCCCGCACCGCATGCTAACGTGCACACACTACCTCCACCTCACGAAGGCATGGTCTCCCTGTAGGAACCACATCCGACGTGATATCGGCTTCCGTTGAACTTTTGGAAAGCAAAAATAGAGGAGTAAAAATAGAGGATGCGAGAAAGAGAGAGAGTTCTTTCCTGTGGGCTTCCGCCAGAGCAGAGGACATCTGGTAAGGATCAGGATCGGCCAGGGAGCGTCCTGTCAGCCAGGGTAGAGCTAGGGCTGGAGGATTCCTAACAGGGCAGGAAAGCTAGGACACACACATGGGCGGCCAGGCCGACACACACACACACCCACTGTGTACACTACATGTTAAGTAAAAGGTCACATTTCCAGAAGTTGATGGGAAATAAAAGGCCACAGGTGAATATATACTGTCGCTATGCCGAGGAGTCTGGCCGGGAGTAAACATTTGAACAAATAGCGGCTGAACAGGTTGAACCAGGCCAGAGGGCAGGGGCAGTGGTGAACTAGAGAAAGTAGCCTCCATCCATCAGGGAGACCGGCAGAGGAGTCACAGGGATTCGTTTTTTATTAAGTATTTATTAAGGATCCCCATTACTCTTCCCAGTGTCCAGCAACATTAAGGCAGTTATACCACTTCAAATATTACATGACATTACATTTCATAACACTTTTCACAACACATTAACTGTGTGCCCTCAGGCCACTACTCTACTACCACATAAACTGCATGACCAAAAGTATGTGGACACCTGCTCATCGAACGTCTCATTCCAAAATCATGGGCATTATAAAACCCCTTTGTTGCTATAACAGCTTCCACTAGATGTATTTCCACTAGATGTTGTAACATTGCTGTGGGGACTGGCTCACAGTCAGTGTTCCAATTCAGCCCAAAGGTGTTCGATGGGGTTGACGTCAGGGCTCTATGCAGGCGAGTCAAGTTCTTCAAAACTGATCTCAACAAACCATTTCTGTATGGACCTCGCTTTGTGCACCGGGGCATTGTCGTGCTGAAACAGGAAAGGGCCTTCCCCAAACTGTTGCCACAAAGTTAGAAGCACTGAATCGTATAAAATGTTATTGTTTGCTGTAGTGTTAAGATTTCCCTTCACTGGAACTGAGGGGCCTAAACCAAACCATGAAAAACAGCCCCAAACCATTATTCCTCCTCCACCAAACATTACAGTTGCCACTATGCATTCGGGCAGGTAGCACTCTCGTGGCATCCGCCAAACACAGATTTGTCCGTCGGACTGCCAGATGATTAAGCGTGAAAAATCATTCCAGAGAACGTGTTTCCACTGCTCCAGAGTCAATGGCGGTGAGCTTTACACCACTCCAGCCGAAGCTTGGCATGGTGCATGATGATCTTAGGCTTGTGTACGGCTGCTCGGCCATGGAAACCCATTTCATGAGGCTCCCGAACAAACAATTATTGTGCTGGCATTGCTTCCAGAGACAGTTTGGAGCTCGGCAGTGAGTGTTGCAACCGAGGACAGACGTTTTTTAAGCGCTACGGCGACGCTCAATCAGGCCTTTGTGGCAGAGGGTCCAGACGAAAGCCACTCCTCAGTAAAAGGCACGACAACCAGCTTGGAGTTTGCCAAAGGCACCTAAAGAGTCTCAGACCATGAGAAACAAGATTCTCTGGTCGGATGAAACCAAGATTGAACTCTTTGGCCTTGATGCCAAGCATCACATCTGGTAGAAACCTGGAACCATCCCTACGGTGAAGCATGGTGGTGGCAGCATCATGCTGTGTTTTTTTTCAGCGGCAGGGACTAGTCAGGACCGAGGGAAAGATGAACGGAGCGAAGTACAGAGAGATCCTTGATGAAAACCTTCTCCAGAGCATTCAGGACCTCAGACTGGGGCGAAGGTTCACCTTCTAACAGGACAACGACCCTAAGCACACAGCCAAGACAATGCAGGAGTGGCTTCGGGAGTCTCTGAATGTCCTTTAGTGTCCTAGCCAGAGCCTGCTCTAACATTTCTGGAGAGACCTGAAAATAGCTGTGTAGCAACACTCTCCATCCAACCTGACAGGGCTTGAGAGGATCTGCAGAGAAGAATGGAACAAACTCCCCAAATACAGGTGTGCCAAGCGTGTAGCGTCATATCTGAGAAGACTCGATGCTGTAATCGGTGCCAAAGGTGCTTCAACAAAGTACTGAGTAAAGGGTCTGAATAGAGTCTGTAGAGTGCGTTTAGGATGCGGGTGTATGATTAGTTGTGTACTGTGGGTCAAAGTCAAGGGAAGATGGGCACGGCCGGAACATGGAGGCCTAAGAAGTGTGGACAAACCGAGGGTTTACTCAGTCACGAGGGAATGAGTAAGGCAGAATGAAAGCTGATGAATGCTGAACGACGTTGCTCAACCAAGAAGGGAGACTTGCACAAGAAAAGGAGCGGTTTGCTGACCATTTAAACAGGGGAGTCAAGTGTGTGTAAGTCTTCAGAAGGTTGACAAACACGCATTCGGTGCTATTGCAAGCTGAAGAGCGTGGGCAATGAACAAAGAGATGCTTATTTCTCACACAAGCATGACAGCGTATCTTACTGATCACACAAGCATTTTCTGTAGAGTGTAGAGACACTGCTTCAATGTTCAAGAATCTCCAAGGGAATGTTTCTAAGTTCCGGGAAAGTAGCCTGTGAAAAGGCACTCATGTTTACCTCACCAACTCCATTGATTAGATCGCTGCGACATGTTTACTATGTCCCACTCTTCCTGAATTGATTGGGTGTGGATGTCATCAAGTGTATGATGACACAATGTTCAGTACTGTCTGGTCTAATTCACGCACTTAAAGAGAAGACGCCTGGTTATCCCTACTTCGTCTGATCTGGCGGACTCAGTAAACACAAATGCTTTGTTTGTAAATAATATCTGAGTGCTGGAGTGTGCCCCTAGATATCCTTGAATTTAAAAAACAAGAAAATCATGCCGTCTTCTTTGCTTGATTAAAGGGATTTGAAATGATTTACTCTTTTACTTTACATTTTAGAAATTACATTTACTTTTGATACTTAAATATATTTAAAACCACATACTTTTACACCTTTACTAAAGTAGGATTTTACTGGGTGACTCACTTTTACGTGAGTCAAGGTATCTTTACTTTTACTCAAGTATGACAATTGGGGACTTTTCCCACCACTATCTCTGTGTTATCACTCTTTCATCCCTTTCATCCCACTCTTTCTTTCATCCCACTCTTTCTTTCATATTCCCAGTTGCCTAGCCATGATTAAATGCAGTGGTAAGTGCTTTCAGTTTTGCCCAAATGCTGCCATCAATCCAAATCAAATCAAATCAAATCAAATTTTATTTGTCACATACACATGGTTAGCAGATGTTAATGCGAGTGTAGCGAAATGCTTGTGCTTCTAGTTCCGACAATGCAGTAATAACGAGCAAGTAATCTAACTAACAATTCCAAAAAAAACTACTGTCATACACAGTGTAAGGGGATAAAGAATATGTACATAAGGATATATGAATGAGTGATGGTACAGAGCAGCATAGGCAAGATACAGTAGATGATATCGAGTACAGTATATACATATGAGATAAGTATGTAAACCAAGTGGCATAGTTAAAGTGGCTAGTGATACATGTATTACATAAGGATGCAGTCGATGATATAGAGTACAGTATCAACGTATGCATATGAGATGAACAATGTAGGGTAAGTAACATTATATAAGGTAGCATTGTTTAAAGTGGCTAGTGATACATTTACATCATTTCCCATCAATTCCCATGATTAAAGTGGCTGGAGTAGAGTCAGTGTCATTGACAGTGTGTTGGCAGTAGCCACTCAATGTTAGTGGTGGCTGTTTAACAGTCTGATGGCCTTGAGATAGAAGCTGTTTTTCAGTCTCTCGGTCCCAGCTTTGATGCACCTGTACTGACCTCGCCTTCTGGATGGCAGCGGGGTGAACAGGCAGTGGCTCGGGTGGTTGATGTCCTTGATGATCTTTATGGCCTTCCTGTAGCATCGGGTGGTGTAGGTGTCCTGGAGGGCAGGTAGTTTGCCCCCGGTGATGCGTTGTGCAGACCTCACTACCCTCTGGAGAGCCTTACGGTTGAGGGCGATGCAGTTGCCATACCAGGCGGTGATACAGCCCGCCAGGATGCTCTCGATTGTGCATCTGTAGAAGTTTGTGAGTGCTTTTGGTGACAAGCCGAATTTCTTCAGCCTCCTGAGGTTGAAGAGGCGCTGCTGCGCCTTCCTCACGATGCTGTCTGTGTGAGTGGACCAATTCAGTTTGTCTGTGATGTGTATGCCGAGGAACTTAAAACTTGCTACCCTCTCCACTACTGTTCCATCGATGTGGATGGGGGTGTTCCCTCTGCTGTTTCCTGAAGTCCACAATCATCTCCTTAGTTTTGTTGACGTTGAGTGTGAGGTTATTTTCCTGACACCACACTCCGAGGGCCCTCACCTCCTCCCTGTAGGCCGTCTCGTCGTTGTTGGTAATCAAGCCTACCACTGTTGTGTCGTCCGCAAACTTGATGATTGAGTTGGAGGCGTGCATGGCCACGCAGTCATGGGTGAACAGGGAGTACAGGAGAGGGCTCAGAACGCACCCTTGTGGGGTCCCAGTGTTGAGGATCAGCGGGGAGGAGATGTTGTTGCCTACCCTCACCACCTGGGGGCGGCCCGCCCAGTACCCAGTTGCACAGGGCGGTAGACCCAGGGTCTGCAGCAGGGCGAGCTTGGAGGGTACTATGGTGTTGAATGCTGAGCTGTAGTCGATGAACAGCATTCTCACATGGGTATTCCTCTTGTCCAGATGGGTTAGGGCAGTGTGCAGTGTGGTTGAGATTGCATCGTCTGTGGACCTATTTGGGCGGTAAGCAAATTGGAGTGGGTCAAGGGTGTCAGGTAGGGTGCCAGGTAGGGTGCCAGGTAGGGTTTCTGGTTAGGGAAGGTTTTAAGAGTCACAGTGGATACAACATCTCCTATACACTTCCTTATAAACTCACTCACTGAGTCAGCGTATATGTCAATGTTGTTCTCTGAGGCTACCCGGAACATATCCCAGTCCACGTGATCGAAGCAATCTTAAAGCGTGGAATCCAATTGGTCAGACCAGCATTGGATAGACCTAAGTACGGGCGCTTCCTGTTTTAGTTTCTGCCTATAGGAGGGGAGCAACAAGATGGAGTCATGGTCAGATTTGCCATTAGGAGGGCAAGGGAGGGCTTGTGTGCATCGCGGAAGTTAGAGAAACAATGTTACTCGCTCGTGTACTGCAATTGATATGCTGATAGAATTTAGGTAGCCTTGTTCTCAAATTAGATTTGTTAAAATCCCCAGCTACAATAAATGTAGCCTCAGGATATATGGTTTCCAGTTTGCATAAAGTCCAGTGAAGTTCGTTGATGGCCGTCTTGGTATCACTTGCGGGGGGATATACACGGCTGTGACAATAAACAAGGAGAGTTCTCTTGCGAGGTAATATAGTCGGCATTTGATTGTGAGGAATTCTAGGTCAGGTGAACAAAAGGACTTGAGTTCCTGTATGTTGTTACAATTACACCATGAGTCAATCATGAAACATACACCCCCGCCCTTCTTCTTACCAGAGAGATGTTTATTCCTGTCGGCGCGATGCACTGAAAATCCCATTGGCTGTACCGACTCTGACAGCATGTCCCAAGCTAGCCATGTTTCCGTGAAACAGAGAGTGTTACAATCCCGGATATCTCTTTGGAAAGCAACTCTTGCCCTGATTTCATCGACTTTGTTAACTAGGGACTGGACATTAGAGAGCAATATACTCGGAAGCGGGTGTTTGGTGTGCGGGCATCCGAAGCCTCACTAGAAGACCGCACCCTCTCCTCCGGCAGCGTTGTTTTGGGCCGGCCTCTGGAATCACTTCAAATGCCCTGGGAGGTGCAGACAAAGGATCCGCTTTGGGAAAGTCGTATTCCTGGTCGTAATGCTGGTTGTGCTGGTAAGTTGAAGACTCTCTGATATCCAATAGTTCTTTGCGGTTGTATGTAACACTTAAGGTTTTCTGGGCTAACAATGTAAGAAATAATACATAAAAAAACTAAATACTGCACAGTTTCCTAAGGACAAGAAGCGAAGCTGCCATCTCTATCGGCGCGATGTTGCTGATCTTGATGGCCCAAATTTGGGAGTCTGGCTCATGGACTACAAGTGGTGAAAGTAAGAACTACAATTGAAGACAAAAATGCAGTCAAAGAAGAGAATAAATATTCTGCCAACAATTTTATTGCGAGGACATGGGGACATACTAAGGTAAAAAAGGAACGTGAGCAAGTGTTTCAATGATCATTGAAATGAGTGCAGGATTTGAATAACTTGATAAAATGATGGAAGTGAACGCTGGAATTGAACAAATCATTCTGGAAAGAGCAACCATTGGTATGGTCCTAGAGTTAGAGGCTACAGGATTTACATTCCCATGTACTATAGGACTTTACTGTCACTTTTGTGTTCCTACTATGTTTGGTTGAAGTTTGGCCGAACAGTTTCAATCAATCCGAATGGAGAAAGCCCATTAAAACCACTGACAAATCATTTGTTGCCACGCTAGTGTCACACACAACCCATAAAGCATATTTAGAACTTTATCATTCAGAATGATAAAAAACGTAAACATTTTGAAAATACAGTGTTATGGTATCTTGGCTATATCGCCCAGCCCTAATTGGGTGCTATGCTAACACCACAGAGATCCAATGAAATTATATGTAATTCTATGCACAAGACATTCTGTACACCACACTCCTTTACAGGCCCAATAATTCTCTACCGACCCTGTTCTTTCTTTCTCTCCCTCTGTCTTTCTCTTTCATGGTGACTTCACCACACCATACACTATTATTGGTGACAATCAGATCCCCTTATCATTCTGTCACTGTCCCTAGTGTCTGGCTGCTCTCCCTCCCTGGTCACCTTGGCAACCGGCATCATTATCCTCTCTCCCTCAGTCTCTCACCTTGCCTCTCTCTCTCTCTCTCTCTCCCTCTCTCTCACTCTCTCTCCCTCTGCCTCTTTGCATCCCTCCCTCTCTCCCCCGCTCTCACTTTGCCTCTCTCTCTCGTCACCCTCAATTTCCCCTCCCTCCCTCTCACCCTACCTTTGCCTTTCTCTCTCTTTGCCTCACCTTCTCACCCCCCCGTTACATCGCCTCTCCATCCCTCAGTTTGATCTTTCCCTTCGCCCCTTGTCCTCTCCCTCTATATTAAAAATGCCATAAATGCCAAAATGCCATATCATAACCATATGCCCTGTCCCCTCTGTTTCACCAGGATACTCAGCCCACCAATGTCTATCCAGATGACAACGGCTCAGTGTTGACGGACGACACCTCCAGCCAATCATCAGCTGCAGCTGACAATGAGGAGAGGAGGAGTGCTTTAGAGAAGAGCATGCAAGTGGTTCCCCTTTAGTTACACAACACAATACTACACTTCGCTCTAAGACGGATCCAAAGTGTGATGTACAACACAGCATTGCCATACGTACCAACACACCGCCAGCAGTTACATGAGAATGTCACTGTGTCAAGACTGTTTGCAAATACTTTGTTTTGATGGGGATGACAGGGGGCACCAAAAGTCTGCAATATTTGTCATCCTCTGCCTCTCTGTCCAGGTACGTACTGAAGGAACTCATAGAGACAGAGAAACTGTATGTGGAAGACCTGAGGTACATAGTAGAGGTGAGAGTACAGTATTATATGCGTATTCAATGACAGACATAAAAAACAGTGGCTTATAAAGTTTGAAAACCCACCCACCCAGGTATTATATCACCTGGCCTTGAAAACATTGTCATCACAATACCTTCAGTGTCTTTCAACACAGCTTGGTCTGGCTCCAAAAACGGCCATTTCTGTTATTGGGTTGATTTGATGAACGTACATACAGTACCAGTCAAAAGTCTGGACACACCTACTCATTCAAGGGTTTTTCTTTATTTGTACTTATTGACGCTGTGCTTACCATAATATGGACTTAGTCTTTTACCAAATAGGGTTATCTTCTGTATACCAACCCTACCTTGTCACAACACAACTGATTGTCTCAAACGCATTAAGAAGGAAAGAAATTCCCCAAATGACCTTTTAACAAGGCACACCTGTTAATTGAAATGCATTCCAAGTGACGCAGGTTGAGAGAATGCCAAGAGTGTGCAAAGCTGTTATTAAAGTAAAGGGTGGCTACTTTGAAGAATCCAAAATCTATTTTGATTTGTTTAACACTTTTTTGGTTACTACATGATTCCATATGTGTTATTTCATAGTTTTGATGTCTTCACTACTATTCTGCAATGTATGAAATAGCAAAAATAGAGAAAAACCCTGGAATGAGTAGGTGTGTCCAAACATTTGAATGGCACTGTATATTATGGTAATACGTAGGCTTTAGCTCAGAGGGTTAACACTGTCTTGTTGTGCGTGGGAAACGAGGGTTTGAATCCCGGTCAGTCATATACAGTATATCTGATCTGAGGTTGTGTGTGTGTGTGTGTGTGTGTCACCACTACAGGGCTACATGGCCACTATGAATACCAAGGGCATACCTGAGGACATGAAGGGGAAAGACAAGATTATATTTGGAAACATTCACCAAATGTTCGACTGGCATAAAGAGTGAGTGTCGAAGATGAACTGTGCAGAGTGTGATTGTGTGTGATAGTGTGTGTGTAACCTGTCTCTCTCTGTCTAGCTACTTCCTGGGGGAACTGGAGAAGTGTATAGCAGAACCAGAGAGACTGGCTCAACTTTTCATAAAGCATGTGAGTCTACTTACACCATCACTCAGAGACAGTGGGCCACAGGCAGCGGGCGAGTATCTGTTTCCTGTTTCTGTTTGGTGTGAGTTGAGGTAAATAGCTGTGAGGATACACATGAAGAGCTCATGTTAACCCTCCAACATGCGTGCCTCTGTCTAGATTTCTGTCAGCTGCTAGCATTCGCTCCTACATTTCCCTGTTATAGATAGGCTTCAGACGTGCGGGCGCACACACACACACACACACACCAGCGTTTCCCCCTCCACTTCCTTATTATTGATAGCTAGGGTCTTAGACCTGCCTGTGTTTTTCTAGCCACAGACAGACTGGCTAGCCTCCAGACCAGACAAGACTTGAGTAGTCAGTCAGGAAGTGTGTGTATGTGTGTGTGTATGTTTATGCCCTTGTGTGTGTGTGTGTGTGTGTATGTGTGTGTGTGTGTGTGTGTGTATGTGTATGTGTGTGTGTGTGTGTGTGTGTGTGTGTGTGTGTGTGTGTGTGTGTGTGTGTGTGTGTGTGTGTGTGTGTGTGTGTGCGTGTGTGGCTGGACCCGAGCGGTCAGGAAGCAAGTGGAGAATAACAGTCTGAAGAAACAGGCAGAAGAAAAGCCACATAAAAAAGTCTCCGAAATAATAAACACGAGGCTATTTGATACGGAGGTCATTTTCCTCCAACCCCAAAGACAACCTATTTCTGCCCCTGTATCTGTGGTCTGATACGGAGAAAAATTAACAGGAGAAGAAAGACGTAGCGTACAGATATACTGCAGAGTTTATTGTTTAGATGTGGTACATGATGTGTTCCGTGCAGAGAATTACATATCCGTTAAGTGGTCATGTTGGGTTAATTTAACAAACTTGGAGTAAAATAGATTGAGTTAATGAGTTCCCTCTCTCCCTCTCCCACCCTCTCTCCCTGTCCGTTAAAACTCTCCCTCCCTCTATCCCTGTCCGTTAAAACTCTCCCTCCCTCCCTGTCCGTTAAAACTCTCCCTCCCTCTCTCCCTGGCCTTTAAAACTCTCCCTCCCTCTCAACCTGTCCTTTAAAACTCTCCCTCCCTCTCTCCCTGTCTGTTAAAACTCTCCCTCCCTCTCTCCCTGACCTTTAAAACTCTCCCTTTCTCTCTCCCTGGCCTTTAAAACTCTCCCTCCCTCTCTCCCTGTCCGTTAAAACTCTCCCTCCCTCTCAACCTGTCCTTTAAAACTCTCCCTCCCTCTCTCCCTGTCCGTTAAAACTCTCCCTTTCTCTCTCCTTGTCCGTTAAAACTCTCCCTTTCTCTCTCCTTGTCCGTTAAAACTCTCCCTCCCTCTCTCCCTGTCCGTTAAAACTCTCCCTCCCTCTCTCCCTGTCCGTTAAAACTCTCCCTCCCTCTCTCCCTGTCCGTTAAAACTCTCCCTTCCTCTCTCCCTGTCTGTTAAAACTCTCCCTCCCTCTCTCCCTGTCTGTTAAAACTCTCCCTCGCTCTCTCCCTGTCCGTTAAAACTCTCCCTCCCTCTCTCCCTGTCCGTTAAAACTCTCCCTCCCTCTCTCCCTGGCCTTTAAAACTCTCCCTCCCTCTCTCCCTGTCCGTTAAATCTCTCCCTCCCTCTCTCCCTGCCCGTTAAAACTCTCCCTCCCTCTCTCCCTGTCTGTTAAAACTCTCCCTCTCCGTTAAAACTCTCCCTACCTCTCTCCCTGTCCGGTAAAACTCTCCCTGTCCGTTAAAACTCTCCCTCCCTCTCTCCCTGTCCGTTAAAACTCTCCCTTACTCTCTCCCTGTCTGTTAAAACTCTCCCTCGCTCTCTCCCTGGCCTTTAAAACTCTCCCTCCCTCTCTCCCTGTCCGTTAAATCTCTCCCTTCCTCTCTCCCTGTCCGTTAAAACTCTCCCTCCCTCTCTCCCTGTCCGTTAAAACTCTCCCTCCCTCTCTCCCTGGCCTTTAAAACTCTCCCTCTCTCCCTGTCCGTTAAATCTCTCCCTCCCTCTCTCCCTGGCCTTTAAAACTCCCCCTCCCTCTCTCCCTGTCCGTTAAAACTCTCCCTCCCTCTCTCCCTGTCTGTTAAAACTCTCCCTCTCCGTTAAAACTCTCCCTCCCTCCTCTCTCCCTGTCCGGTAAAACTCTCCCTGTCCGTTAAAACTCTCCCTCCCTCTCTCCCTGTCCGTTAAAACTCTCCCTTCTTCTCTCCCTGTCTGTTAAAACTCTCCCTCCCTCTCTCCCTGTCCGTTAAAACTCTCCCTCCCTCTCTCCCTGTCCTTTAAAACTCTCCCTCCCTCTCTCCCTGTCCGTTAAATCTCTCCCTTCCTCTCTCCCTGTCCGTTAAAACTCTCCCTCCCTCTCTCCCTGTCCGTTAAAACTCTCCCTCCCTCTCTCCCTGGCCTTTAAAACTCTCCATCCCTCTCTCCCTGTCCGTTAAATCTCTCCCTCCCTCTCTCCCTGGCCTTTAAAACTCTCCCTCCCTCTCTCCCTTTCCGTTAAAACTCTCCCTCCCTCTCTCTCTCCCTGTCTGTTAAAACTCTCCCTCTCCGTTAAAACTCTCCCTCCCTCTCTCCCTGTCCGGTAAAACTCTCCCTGTCCGTTAAAACTCTCCCTCCCTCTCTCCCTGTCCGTTAAAACTCTCCCTGTCTGTTAAAAACTCTCCCTGTCCGTTAAAACTCTCCCTCGCTCTCTCCCTGTCTGTTAAAACTCTCCCTCGCTCTCTCCCTGTCCGTTAACTCTCCCTCGCTCTCTCCCTGTCCGTTAACTCTCCCTCGCTCTCTCCCTGTCCGTTAACTCTCCCCGCTCTCTCCCTGTCCGTTAAAACTCTCCCTCCCTCTCTCCCTGTCCGTTAAAACTCTCCCTCCCTCTCTCCCTGTCCGTTAAAACTCTCCCTCCCTCTCTCCCTGTCCGTTAAAACTCTCCCTGTCCGTTAAATCAATTCAACAGAACTTGAAGACGTGATGAAGTTAAAAGGGCTATGGGGGAATAAAGCAGCTCGTAACTATATCTAATGGTGTCAAGCTGTGACAACAAGCACACTGGGAACATGGCCTGTAGAAAAAGTCCAGGAGAACTTTCATATAGAATGCTTCATTTCAGCCTAGTCATGTATGTTACTGGTTCAGCAGCCTAGTCATGTATGTTACTGGTTGAGCAGCCTAGTCATGTATGTTACTGGTTGAGCAGCCTGGTCATATATGTTACTGGTTGAGCAGCCTAGTCAAACTGGTTGAGCAGCCTAGTCATGTATGGGACTGGTTCCAGCCTGTCATGTATGGGACTGGTTCAGCAGCCTAGTCATGTATGTTACTGGTTCAGCAGCCTGGTCATGTCCATTACTGGTTCAGCAGCCTAGTCATGTATGTTACTGGTTGAGCAGCCTAGTGATGTATGTTACTGGTTGAGCAGCCTAGTCATGTCTGTTACTGGTTCAGCAGCCTAGTCATGTATGTTACTGGTTCAGCAGCCTAGTCATGTATGTTACTGGTTGAGCAGCCTAGTCATGTATGTTACTGGTTCAGCAGCCTAGTCATGTATGTTACTGGTTGAGCAGCCTAGTCATGTATGTTACTGGTTGAGCAGCCTAGTCATGTATGTTACTGGTTGAGCAGCCTGGTCATGTATGTTACTGGTTGAGCAGCCTAGTCATGTATGTTACTGGTTCAGCAGCCTGGTCATGTATGTTACTGGTTCAGCAGCCTAGTCATGTATGTTACTGGTTGAGCAGCCTAGTCATGTAGGTTACTGGTTGAGCAGCCTAGTCATGTATGTTACTGGTTGAGCAGCCTAGTCATGTCCCTGTTACTGGTTCAGCAGCCTGGTCATGTTGTTACTGGTTGAGCAGCCTGTCATGTATGGGACTGGTTCAGCAGCCTAGTCATGTATGTTACTGGTTCAGCAGCCTAGTCATGTATGTTACTGGTTCAGCAGCCTAGTCATGTATGTTACTGGTTGAGCAGCCTAGTCATCTATGGGACTGGTTGAGCAGCCTAGTCATGTATGTTACTGGTTCAGCAGCCTAGTCATGTATGTTACTGGTTGAGCAGCCTAGTCATGTATGTTACTGGTTCAGCAGCCTAGTCATGTATGTTACTGGTTGAGCAGCCTGGTCATGTATGTTACTGGTTGAGCAGCCTAGTCATGTACTTACTGGTTGAGCAGCCTAGGCATGTATGTTACTGGTTGAGCAGCCTAGTCATGTATGTTACTGGTGAGCAGCCTAGTCATGTATGTTACTGGTTGAGCAGCCTAGTCATGTATGTTACTGGTTGAGCAGCCTAGTCATGTAAAAGTTAGTGGTTCAGAAGCCTAGTCATGTATGTTAGTGGTTGAGCAGCCTAGTCATGTATGTTACTGGTTCAGCAGCCTAGTCATGTATGTTAGTGGTTGAGCAGCCTAGTCATGCATGTTACTGGTTGAGCAGCCTAGTCATGTATGTTAGTGGTTGAGCAGCCTAGTCATGTATGTTACTGGTTGAGCAGCCTAGTCATGTATGTTACTGGTTGAGCAGCCTAGTCATGTATGGGACTGGTTGAGCAGCCTAGTCATGTATGTTACTGGTTCAGCAGCCTAGTCATGTATGTTACTGGTTGAGCAGCCTAGTCATGTATGTTACTGGTTGAGCAGCCTAGTCATGTATGTTACTGGTTGAGCAGCCTGGTCATGTATGTTACTGGTTGAGCAGCCTAGTCATGTATGTTACTGGTTGAGCAGCCTAGTCATGTATGTTAGTGGTTGAGCAGCCTAGTCATGTATGTTACTGGTTGAGCAGCCTAGTCATGTATGTTACTGGTTGAGCAGCCTAGTCATGTATGTTACTGGTTGAGCAGCCTAGTCATGTATGTTAGTGGTTGAGCAGCCTAGTCATGTATGTTAGTGGTTGAGCAGCCTAGTCATGTATGTTACTGGTTGAGCAGCCTAGTCATGTATGTTAGTGGTTCAGCAGCCTAGTCATGTATGTTACTGGTTGAGCAGCCTAGTCATGTATGTTACTGGTTGAGCAGCCTAGTCATGTATGTTACTGGTTGAGCAGCCTAGTCATGTATGTTACTGGTTGAGCAGCCTAGTCATGTATGTTACTGGTTGAGCAGCCTAGTCATGTATGTTACTGGTTGAGCAGCCTAGTCATGTATGTTACTGGTTGAGCAGCCTAGTCATGTATGTTACTGGTTGAGCAGCCTAGTCATGTATGTTACTGGTTGAGCAGCCTAGTCATGTATGTTACTGGTTGAGCAGCCTAGTCATGTATGTTACTGGTTGAGCAGCCTAGTCATGTATGTTACTGGTTGAGCAGCCTAGTCATGTATGTTACTGGTTGAGCAGCCTAGTCATGTACGTTACTGGTTGAGCAGCCTAGTCATGTATGTTACTGGTTCAGCAGCCTAGTCATGTATGTTACTGGTTCAGCAGCCTAGTCATGTATGTTACTGGTTGAGCAGCCTAGTCATGTACGTTACTGGTTGAGCAGCCTAGTCATGTATGTTACTGGTTCAGCAGCCTAGTCATGTACGTTACTGGTTGAGCAGCCTAGTCATGTATGTTACTGGTTCAGCAGCCTAGTCATGTATGTTACTGGTTGAGCAGCCTAGTCATGTATGTTAGTGGTTGAGCAGCCTAGTCATGTATGTTAGTGGTTGAGCAGCCTGGTCATGTATGTTACTGGTTGAGCAGCCTAGTCATGTATGTTACTGGTTGAGCAGCCTAGTCATGTATGTTAGTGGTTGAGCAGCCTAGTCATGTATGTTACTGGTTGAGCAGCCTAGTCATGTATGTTAGTGGTTGAGCAGCCTAGTCATGTATGTTACTGGTTGAGCAGCCTAGTCATGTATGTTACTGGTTGAGCAGCCTAGTCATGTATGTTACTGGTTGAGCAGCCTAGTCATGTATGTTACTGGTTGAGCAGCCTAGTCATGTATGTTAGTGGTTGAGCAGCCTAGTCATGTATGTTACTGGTTCAGCAGCCTAGTCATGTATGTTACTGGTTGAGCAGCCTAGTCATGTATGTTACTGGTTCAGCAGCCTAGTCATGTATGTTACTGGTTCAGCAGCCTAGTCATGTACGTTACTGGTTGAGCAGCCTAGTCATGTATGTTACTGGTTCAGCAGCCTGGTCATGTACGTTACTGGTTGAGCAGCCTAGTCATGTATGTTAGTGGTTGAGCAGCCTAGTCATGTATGTTACTGGTTGAGCAGCCTAGTCATGTATGTTAGTGGTTCAGCAGCCTAGTCATGTATGTTACTGGTTCAGCAGCCTAGTCATGTATGTTATCATGCTTCTATGGTAGCGCTTGGTTCTGCACCTGATGGATTCCAACTTTGTTGAGGACCGGGTAACAGGTCCAGAGATGTGGTTTACACCATCACCATATCCTCCTGTGGGACGGAGCTATATTCCAGCTTCCTAATGGAGCAACAGGGGTCTACTGGCCTTCTTGGAGATCACATCCACCTGTGCTGTCCAATGGAGATCTGCCTGGATGAGAATGCCTCAGACTTTTATGGTTTCAACTCTCAGGAGCTCTGAGTTATTGGTGTGCAGTTGTGGTAGATCCGGTGGTGTTCTGGAGATGAAGGTGTGAAGTACTTTGCATTCCTGCGGGTGGAGAATCATGTGACTGTCTATGGACTAGGTTCTGTTGCGGTGACCTGACCGTATCATCGCCACACCGGCAGCCCTGACCGCAGTAAAATTCCACGTGACCATGGAGTCACGGTAATCTTCTCTTAGGCACTCTGGACATGATTTGGTAGTAGCGAACTTGCTAACGACCATCCGGTCCTAATGGCCTGGTACTCAGGGCTCTAGTGTTCCTCCAACCACTCTGACATCAATGGAAATACAATCGAAAATCACTTCAAAACACCTATCATCATCAAAACAGTTTCATGCTTTTAAAACTCACCTCACTGTGATGATCATTTTGAAGAAGTACAACAGCAAGCTTGAAACTGAGGGGAAAACATGGTCATTGTAGATGTTGTTTCAAAGCCTTGCACAACAAAATGTACAGCGCTTTCTAATGTGATGATGAATTCCAAACACCCCTACACATACTAGAGTTTATGCATACGCAAAGACTTATGAGCCCAAGCCTGGGAAATAAAAAAGAATGAAAATGATACAATACATAGCCTACCGCATATTACGCATGGCAGAAAAACATCAAACTAAAGTGAATTAAGATGTCTTCGGTACATAATTGGTCTAGCTTATAAATTAGAGTAATCGCCTTTGAATGTGGACTGTATTATTATGCATACTGGATGGACTGGTTACCTTATGCTACGCTCTAAAATGTGTATCCATGAGTCTGGGAGAGACTATAGCCCTACGCATGCTGTAGGTTCATTGATTGTGCGGAGCGGCTTACAGGTAGCCTACAATTACAGTGAATTTGTATTTGATTTGGAATAGCCTGGTAGTAGGGGATTTTTAATATTTGAATAATTAAGTGGGTGGCACATTAATGTTAGCGACACAGAATATCTCTCCACCATGCTGTTTCCATCTCCTCCTCTCCCTCCTTTATTAATTTCTTCAGTGTGCAGAGGGGGTGTAAACAGTTTAGTGAAATCTGTTTTGCTTGCGAAAACATGTTGCGATCGATTGTTCCCAAACATATTTCACTTGGTTTCCCAAATGAAGGACTGGGTAGGTGCAGGAACATGGTTGGAGAGCCCATGGCACATACAGCGTTTGAGCGGAATACCACCTGTCACGCAGTGAGAGCATGCTCCTCAAACGGTGGTTGATGCGTGGAGAGAAACAAGTTTTCCTATATTTATTTCTCAGCTGCTCATATTAAGCACAGCTCCGCTATAAAACCAAAGTAGCTTACCAGGCATCATTAAAAAATTATGCACAGCTCTGCTATACAACTCAAGTAGCTTACCAAGTATCATTGAAAAACGGACCGGAGGGAAAGCATGCAGCCTTCATTTGCTTTTCGAAGGCATACTGATTACATGTCTTTTCCCCCTGCCCCTGTTCCTGCCCATTTAATAATTGGTCATTCTAAATCTAAACTAATTTGACATATTAGTAAAGACAAGATTAAATAGAAAATAGTCTGAATGGGTGAAAATATGATCACTTGATGAGTGAACAGCTGTGCATCTTGATGCAAGGAACAGAGCTCAAACTTTTTTGCGGCTTTCTCAACTCATCAATAGTCTGTAGTTGCATCATGCAGCCCATATATGTTTTAATTTCTAAGACATTCTAAGGTTTGTATCATTGACAACTAAAGTTGGCAAATAACTCTAAATCTAGCATATAGGACCTGTTTCAAATTATGTTTTTTTATTAAACAAATATATTATTTTTGTACTTCTTACCCGTTTTTCTCCCCAATTTCTTGATAGTTACAGTTTTGTACCATCACTGCAATTCCCGTACAGACTTGGGAGAGACGAAGGTCGAGAGCCATGCGTCCTCCGAAACACAACCCTGACAAGCCGCACTGCTTCGAATGATCACTTTTACGCTCAATATAGCCACTTCACATGCGCTCTCACTTCAGAATGGGAAGAATCTCCTTTCTATTTAATTCAGCTAAGTTCAATTACGTTCTTCTTAATTAAAACATTGTATAATATCAAGGCACAGGACCTATAAGCATATCTTGCCTGCTAAATGAACAAGCCTACAGCCTATGGCATGGAACATAGCCAATAACATACAGTAGGCTAACTCATATTCTGTTCTTCTGAAAATCCATGGTCTTCATATCATTATGTTTCTTTAGACCTGACTAAAATAAATAACGGATTTATTGTGATGGTGTATGTTACATTTACTTATTCGTTTTTTAAAATGTAGATGTTCCAAAGGTGCACATCAGCAGCTTGTTTGCATGGAGGCCTGGGATGCTAAACATGTCAATGTTAATTAACAGTCAAATACCGCATTACAATAACCGTCTGACAAAATGTCATGCCAGCCACATTGACACAGTCTGGACCATGACTCCAGGTCGGACAGGTCTTGTTGGCTTGAAGAGGGTGCTGTCTGGGGTCTGTCCTCTAGTAAGTTAAGCTCATCCACGAACTTCCAGTGTTCTACTGTTGCATCGCTTACTGCGGCGTCTATATATGTTACGAATATCAGGGGTCCGAGCAACGTTCCCTGAGGGAGGCCACATGACACTCTGACACTGTCCGACGTGGAGCCATGTTACTTAAATACCTGGTGCCTGTTAGATAGGAAGTCAGCATTTCACCTGATGGTTGAAGCCTCATTTCTAGGAGTCTGGCGATAACCACATTATGGCAGACCCTGTCAAAGGCCTTGCTATAGTCAGTGGTGACCAGTGAGCAGATGAAGCCAGGCTTGTCGGAATGCTTGTACAGCCCATCGATGGTCATAGATTTGGGGAAGGATGTCTCCTACTGCCCACTGGGAGATGAAGCTCTCGGCTGCCTTGTCTAAAAGGGAGGTAAGGGAGATGAGTCTGATTTCAGCAAGGCTGGGTGGATTCATCTTTGGGAGGGGCACGACAGTAGCAGCTTTCCACTCCTTTGGGATCACACCTTGGTCGAGGGAAGCGTTTAGGATATCGGCCATGGGTCCAATTAGCCCGTAAGCAAACTCTTTAATGAAGCTGCCAGGTATTCTGTCTGCTTTTGGGGTTTTCACCTTAACCAACTTCTCGTACATATCCCATGCTGGATGGTTGGGGCTGGTCTTGATGGTAGGTAACAGGGAAGCAGTATTGGTCGATGGGGGGTATAAACTGGATCACAGAGGCTAGTGCTTTGTTAATTTCATTGGCTATTCCTCTGCCATCACCTGGACTAAGCCCCTCAATGTGTGATTTTATCACTGTAGAAGGCCTGTCTAGTTGTTCTGATGTTGCATTGTATTTTGTTCCTCAACTTGTTCCATAGGACAGTGTTCTTCTGGGAGAAGGTTTTCTGATGCTCTTGGATTAGGGCCTTGATCTCCGCTGTCATCCATGTTTTGTCGTGGTTTTGCAGCCTCGCTGTTTTGGTTGGGAAGTACTCGTCCATCTTGGATTAGAGAGATGTATGTGATATGTCACCAACCTCAGACTTAGAGTCTAATCATGGGAGGTAATCCATTGTCCAAAGGAACAGATGTTTGAGTCAGGCAGTGGCTGGAAAACCCTTTTCACTGTTGTGCTCTGGATTTTTCTTTCCTTGTGTTGGGTAGTGATGACATTATGGTCACTTATGGCTAGTGGGTTCCAGATGGCAGGAACACAGTAGAAATGAGACAGATTGGTGATGACCAGGTTAAGGATGGCTTCTCATCTTGTTGGTTGATTAGCCATCTGCTTTAAACTGTGACTTTTACATAGCCTCCCCACATCCTGCCTGTTAATCTCCTCAGATGAAAAAAAAACAATGGCAGGGTGTTTCACTTGTAGTGCACCAATAGTCTCCACTAAGTGATCAATGAGGATATCACCCTGTGGTGAGTCATGTAGGAAATGCAGTGCACATATTGCAATTCTGGAATGGAAGGCGAGGGAGGCGATATGATCTGACCTTAACCACTATGCACTAGTTAGTAATGTCTAGCATGTCAGGGGAAACTTTGTTTTGGAACCATGTCTCAGATACAATTGCTATGTCTGATTTAGTGTCCTTGAGACACCATTCAAACCCGACTAGCTTGTTGCAGAATCGATTCTCCAATTCGGCAGATTTGACACTAGTCGGTTTCCTGATCGCAAATTCTGCAGACTCTTTGGAATTGGCCATATGGAATATTCTCTTTTAGCCTTTTAGGCGTCCTAAAGATTGATGTGCGCAAACAACCTTTTGTCATTTTTACAGATTTTAATGGCAGGGTTAATGCTATTAAGGTATTGGTGGAAGGAAATAAGTTCATCTTAGACCAGAACAGGCAAACATCATCAATATAGCATCCCTAACATGTCATCCGGTTAAAGTAGTGGTTTTAAGAAGGATCCAAAATGAAGTCATTTCCCCATTTACCTAAGTACAAACCAACATAGGAAGGGCTGTAGCAAGCTCCCATGGCACATCCTTTGACTTGTTCAAAAATACGGCCCTGAAAGACAAGTATGTTATTTTTAAGAGTCCATTCAGTCAGTGAGACAATGAATTCTGTAGGAGGCATCTCAGTCTCAGGCCGGTTACTCAAAAAACGGTGCATAGCTGCCAAACCTTGTTCACGTTCAACGGTGGTGTATAGAGACTCCACATCCATGGTGACTAAAAAGGGAAGCTGTATCTATACGGTTCAATTCCTTAACACATCCGGGGTGTCTTGAAGATGGGCTGGGAGTGATGCCAGAAAAGGCTTCATAAAGTAATCAGTGTACTTGGAGATGGGTTCTGTCAGGCCCTAATTACCCCTAATGACTGGCCTGGCTGGGGGTGCTCAAGATTCTTGTGGACTTTTGGAAGAAGATAATAAGAAGCCATACGCGGGCTGACATTGAAAATAAATTTTAACTCATTGTCTGAAATGTAGCCATTCTGCTTAGCTGCTGTGTGGATCCCTTTCAATTCAGTCAGGGTTGGAAAACGCTGTTTAAAAGAGGACATCGCATAATCACATCTTTATACTCCCTGACGAAGGCCATGCGGGCGAAACGCGTCAGAGTTGTTCAAAATCTTTGTTTCTATTGACCATGCCGTAGAAATAAAGGCATTTAAATGAATTATATGAAGAGTGCCTTGGTCCTCCTTTCATTTTTGATGACGAATGTACCCCTTTTGCCAAAGCGCACCTTCTGTCTAGCAAAACCTCATATTGTGTACCTTATAGCAGCGCTTCCCTTCCTTCATTTTTCTACAGTAGTTTGTTGGGAGTTTGTTGGGAGTTACAACCGGCTCGCTTTCCTCTTGGGCATCGTACGCAGTGACGTGCAATCAGCTCAGGCAGCGTAGGCAATGCTCACCCTGGGATAATTTAATAAAAAAAAAAAAAGGTGTTACGAAATGCTTATTCTCTGTTATTTCCTATTTTTTTCTCAATGATTCAGGTGTTTTTTTAATGCTCATAATCAAAACATTTGCTAATACTACATCAAAACCTTAGGAAAGGCACCAGGGTACGCATGCCTCCCTCCCCATCCGTTCAAATCCATGCACATTGTTGACGTGCACAGCCGCCAGTCACTGTTAATGGACAGGGTCACCGCAGGCCTAGCTGCTTTTCCTAGCTGACATTCGTTGAATTGAGCGGATTTCGTATTTTCCACATGGGCATTGCATAAACATGTTGTGTGGGTAAACTCCGCACATTTGGGCATGTCTACATCATTTGGCGCGTGCATCCTGAACAAAATGGACACTATACTGCACCTCGGAAAAAAAATCCAAGTTGGATTTCCAAGGATCCAGAAAGGGAGGCAAAAACCTGACCCTTGACCCTACATCACAGGAAGGGACAGAAAACCATCTTATTGTTCAAACAAGAGGGGCACAGGATGAACTCCCGAGTGGCGCAGCGGTCTAAGGCACTGCATCTCAGTGCAAGAAGCGTCACTACAGTCCCTGGTTTGAATCCTGGCTGTATCACATCCGGCCATGATTGGGAGTCCCACAATTGGACCAGCGTCGTCCGCGTTTGGCTGGGGTAGGCCGTCATCATAAATAAGAATTTGTTCTTAACTGACTTGCCTAGTTAAGTTAAAATAAGATAATGGCTGTGTGGCTGCTCTACCAGTAAGCCGCCTATACTGTTTCCACTGCCTGCTTTTCTCAACCGAGGACAACTTTTGGGTAGAAGGCGGCTGCAACCTCAACAACCTGAAGGGGTCAATGTAAATAGTCCGGGTGGCCATTTGATTAATTGTTCAGCAGTCTTATGTTTTGCGGGTAGAAACTGTTAGGGAGCCTTTTGGTCCTAGACTTGGCACTCCGGTACCGCTTGCAGTGTGGTAGCAGAGAGAACAGTCTTTGACTTGGGTGACTGGAGTCTCTGACAATTATTTGGGCCTTCCTCTGACACCGCCTGGTATATAGGTCCTGGATGTCAGGAAGCTTGGCCCCAGTGATGCACTGGGCCATACGCACTACCCTCTGTAGCGCCTTACGGTCAGATGCCGAGCAGTTACCATACCGGGCGGTGATGCAACCGTTGCTCATGTAATCGTGGCAACTACAGTATGTGGAGTCATTGTATACCTTTGCTGCAAAAGACGTAAGGTTAGCTAGACAATTGGAGACTTCCACTGTGTTTTCGGGTACATCAAACAGAACACAGAATGATTTGTTTGAAACAGTCAGTGATGTGATTCGAAAGGACATTGAAGATGAGATTAATGCAGCCCCATTTGTTGCAGTAGAAGAAGATGAGACCACAGATGTTACAAACAAAGGCCAGATCTCTGTGATTTTGTGTTATGTGGCTAAATGCGAAGTCAATGAGGCGTTTTTGGGATTTGATGATGTGAGCGATGCCAAACGAGCTGTGGTCTTGGTGGATTATGTATTGTGAGTGTTGGGGGAGTGCAGCTGCGTTGAAAAGCTGGTAGCTCAAAGATATGATGGGGCCTCAGTGTTGGCATTACAGCTTAATTGGGTGCTGGCCAAAATAAGATAAAAAGTGCTTGAAGCTACATGTATTCACTGTTATGCTCAAAAGTTAAACTTGGTGCTCTCACAGTCAGCGAAATGCATCCGTGTGTCAAATCTTTGTCAAGATGTTTTGATGATAGCAAGTTAGAGAGCCTGTCAACATATGCAAAGCATTTTGACTTCATAAGACTAAAGGCTGATATTGTCCGACTGTACAGTTTGAAAATAACCTGTAGGTTTTCATACAGTTTGAGTGGCCCCCGTGGCGCTGTCCATTCAGCACCACGGAGTTAACCTGTAGGTTTTCATACAGTTTGAGTGGCCCCCGTGGCGCTGTCCATTCAGCAGTGCTGAATCCTGGCTGCGGCCTCAGATACCTTTGTATTTGTGAGAGGTATCTTGTATTTGTGAGAGGCATTGACATGTTGAAAGCACAGATCTGTTTGTTTAAACAACTAGCACACATCTCAGACACCCATAAGATATTCCTCCAGAGGTCTCTTCACAGTCCCTAACGTGAGATTCATCCAGGTTTATTTGGGAGAAAATCTGGCTTTGAGAACAGCTAGTGCTTACCCAGCCAGCGACCTCACCACAACCACAGCACGCCACTGCAGGTCGTAACTCCTCCCGAAAATAGCAAACCCTCATCGCAAAACTCAGCCGATCACCCACAAACCTTAAACAATGCACTTCGGCAGCAAGTGAATGCTCAAAACTGAATTCACATCACGCCTCTGTGCAAACCCCTGCTAAGAACAATAAGCACTTACCAGCACACTTTCTATGTACTGCCCACTCTCTCTGCAACAAGTTAGATGAGTTTGAATGGTGTCTCAAGGACACTAAATCAGACATAGCAATTGTATCTGAGACATGGTTCCAAAACAAAGTTTCCCCTGACATGCTAGACATCACAAGCTAGTGCATAGGGGTTAAGGTCAGATCATATCGCCTCCCTCGCCTTCCTTTCCAGAATTGCAATATGTGCAATGTATTTCCTACCTGACTCACCACAGGGAGATATCCTCATTGATCACTTAGTGGAGACTATTGGTGCACTACAAGTGAAACACCCTGCCATTGTTTTTTTTTCATCTGAGGAGATGTCAACAGGCAGGATGTGGGGAGGCTATGTAAAAGTCACAGTTTAAAGCAGATGGCTAATCAACCAACAAGATGAGAAGCAATCCTTAACCTGGTCTTCACCAATCTGTCTCATTTCTACTGTGTTCCTGCCATCTGGAACCCACTAGCCATAAGTGACCATAATGTCATCACTACCCAACACAAGGAAAGAAAAATCCAGAGCACAACACTGAAAAGGAGTCGAGGAAGAAAATATATGGAAATGTCTTTAGGACTGTATTTTTATATAGGTGTTTGTAATAATATTATTTGTGTGTTTTCCAATTTTGGTTAATAGCCTATGTGACTCTGGTGGTTGGAGACAGCTGTTGTATGGTGAGCTTGAGATTCATCAAGGTTTATTTGAGAGTAAATCTGGCTTTGGGAACAGCTAGTGCCTACCCAGCCACCGACCTCACATCATTGCTCCTACGAAACAAGTCCGCTATCTTTAGGGAAGCCTTGACGTCTGTGGTCATAGCTGTCCCCAAGATGTGTTGGTTGATGCAGAAGCAGTCGCGTTTATCATCCAGTTTATTATCATGAACCTGAGTTGTTCAATATTCGTTGTCTACTCTCAAAACACTTTCAAAAAACAAAACCATTTGTGCAAAAAAATAAACATGAAAAGCCCTCAATTATTACTTACCGATTAAATTAGCAGCAGTAAATTCCAAGGCCACCATCTCGGTGCCATGGCAACAACGTACCTTATACACACGCATACACACATATCCACGCACAAGCCCACCACCGTGTACACACACACATATGCATGCGCAAACACACATGCATTCATACACACACAAACAACACCCCCCCCCCCCCTCCTCCCCCATCACACAACAACAAAACAGCGGATTAGCAGCGCACTACCATAGCCTTCCCTCCCCATAGAGTAATGATCTGTACACAACAACACATCCACTGCGGTGGTTATTCATGACAGGCCCCGGGCCCATAGACATTCTACTCAGGTGCTGGTCTGGTCTCCAGTCTACAGAGCTCCAGATTAGTTGCTAGGTCGAAGGTAGAGCCAAACTGCTTTGCTGTAAAACGCTCTGGTTACATAGATGATAACAGGGCAGCATTGTGGGTAAATTATACATAACCTGCTGCTCCATTACCCCTCTCACACACACGCACCCATGCACACAGCACACGTATTACCACTCCTAGTTCTGCTGCTCTCTGCTGTCTGACAATTAGTCACACTAAACTGACCGTGGGGAGAGAGCGATAGAGAGCGAGAGAGAGATGGAGAGCGAGAGCGAATGAGAGAGAGAGAAATAAAGAGAGGGAGAGAGTGTGTTTGTTTTCTCTAATGAGGATGACTTCCATTCTGTTTAAGTTTTGTAGCTTCCTTCCTCTCATGAATTGAGTCATGCACCTCCTACAACAGAATATGTTCAATAGTTTGAATGATAAAGTTCCATCTGTTCATAACGGTTGAGGATAGTGTTATGTACAAGCATTTTTCTGACATGATAAATTGCCACGAGGTGAATGTGTCTGTTTGATTTTCTATTGCAGGAGATGTTTTCAGTAGCCATGTACTCCTATCTTGAATCTAAAGCAATTATGGATAGTGTTGTATATTTTATGACATGGTAAATTGATACAGGGTGATTTCACTGTTTGTATTGCAGGAGAGGCGTCTCCATATGTATGTGGTGTATTGTCAGAACAAACCAAAGTCAGAGCACATCGTCTCCGAGTACATCGAGACTTACTTTGAGGTGAGTATCTCTTAGCAAACACAGCTCAATCCCTGTTATCCAACTGTGACTCTCGTTTGAAAAAAGCAACTACATTTCTGCAGACTCCCTCGTGGTAATGTTATTTCCCATTGATGTGATTGTGGGAATGTCAAGTTTGGTCATGTTGATTGGTGGTTGTAGGAATGTAATATTATGTCACATTGATAGGCTATGGGAATAATGCTATGCCTTGTTCCCTGTCTTAGGGCAGTTACTAGGATCGCCACTTTATTTTAAGAATGTGAAATGTCAGAATAATAGTAGAGAGAACGATCTATTTCAGCCTTTATTTCTTTCATCACATTCCCGGTGGGCCAGAAGTTTACATACACACAATTAGTATTTGGTAGCATTGCCTTTAAATTGTTTAACTTGGGTCAAACATTTTGGGTAGCCTTCCCACAATAAGTTGGGGGAATTTTGTTCCATTCCTCCTGACAGAGCTGGTTTAACTGAGTCAGGTTTGTAGGCCGCCTTGCTCACACACGCTTTTTCAGTTCGGCCCACAAATTTTCTATGGGATTGAGGTCAGGGCTTTGTGATGGCCACTCCAATACCTTGACTTTGTTGTTCTTAAGCTATTTTGCCACAATTTTGGAAGTATGCTTGGGGTCATTGACCATTTGGAAGACCCATGCCAAGCTTTAACTTCCTGACAGATGTCTTGAGATGTTGCTTCAATATATCCACATATTTTTCCTTTCTCATGATGCCATCTATTTTGTGAAGTGTACCAGTCCCTCCTGCAGCAAAGCACCCCCACAACATGATGCTGCCACCCCCGTGCTTCACGGTTGGGATGGTATTCTTCAGCTTGCAAGCCTCCCCCTTTTTCCTCCAAACATAACGATGGTCATTATGGCCACACAGTTCTATTTTTGTTTCATTAGACCAGAGGACATTTCTCTAAAAAGTACAATCTTTGTCCCCATGTGCAGTTGCAAACCGTAGTCTGGCTTTTTAATGGCAGTTTTGGAGCAGTGGCTTCTCCCTTGCTGAGCGGTCTTTCAGGACTCAAAATACTTTGTACCGGTTTCCTCCAGCATCTCTACAAGATCATTTGCTGTTGTTCCTGGATTTATTTGCACTTTTTGCACCGAAGTACGTTGATCTCTATGAGACAGAAGGCGTCTCCTTCCTGAGCGGTATGATGGCTGCGTGGTCCCATGGTGTTTATACTTGCGTACTATTGTTTGTACAGATGAACGTGGTACCTTCAGGCATTTGGAAATTGCTCCTAAGGATGAACCAGACTTGTGGAGGTCTACAATTTTTTTCTGAGGTCTTGGCTAATTTTTTAAAATATTTTCAAATGATGTCAAGCAAAGAGGCACTGAGTTTGAACTTAGCCTTGAAATACATCCACGGGTGCACCTCCAATTGGCTTAAATGATGTCAATTAGCCTATCAGAAGCTTCTAAAGCTATGACATTATTTTCTGGGATTTTCCAAGCTGTTTAAAGGCACAGTCAACATAGTGTATGTAAACTTCTGACCCACTGGAAATGTGATACAGTGAATTATAAGTTAAATAATTGGTCTAATATGTCAGCAATTTTTGGAAAAATGTCTTGTGTCATGCACAAAGTAGTTGTCCTAACCGACTTGCCAAAACTATAGTTTGTTAACAAGAAATTTGTGGAGTGGTTGAAAAACAAGTTTTAATGACTCCAACCTAAGTGTATGTAAACTTCTGACTTCAACCGTATGGTTACGTGAAGGTAATATTATGTCATACTGATGTGTGGTAGTGGTAATGTGTCTGTAGGCCACATGAAGTCATATTGAGGACACAGTATATGGTTGAAGTAATGCCTCTGTGTGTATCCCAATCTTGTGGCTCTATTTTCATGTCTTGGATTGGAACCCGTGCTCTGGTCCGAACATAGAAACATAGAGCTCTTTGGTATTGAAAAGAAGAATCATATGCATAAAAGAACCACATACCTACTGTAAAACATGGTGGTGATGTTATTCTGCTTCCACTCGTCCTGGTCAACGGCATCATGAACATGGACCTTTTAGCTAAATACCTGGTTGCCTTTGCCAGGAGGTTGAAACTTGGCCCCAAGTGGAGCTTTCAACAAGACAATAACCCCCAAAGCACACATCAAAATACACAAAGAAATGGTCATTTGGGCCACAAAATCAACATTTTGCAATGGTCATCTCAGTCTCTGGGTTTGAGCCCCATTGAAAACCTATGGTTCATAAGCGCAGATGAAGGATATCAAGGATCTGGAAATATTCTGTATGGAGGAATGATCCAAGATCCCTCCCAATGTGCTCTCCAATCTCGTAAACATAATTGAAGGTATTGGAAACAGGGGTGCCAATACTTTTGACCCATATCTTTTTGAGCAAAAAATGTATTACTTGTACAACTGAAATGTCTCTTCCGCCTTTAACCCCTCTGAATCAGAGAGGTGCGGGGGGCTGCCTTAATTCACATTCCATGGCGCCCGGGGAACAGTGGGTTAACTGCCTCGCTCAGGGGCAGAACAACGGATTTGAACCTTGTCAGCTCTGGGATTAGATCCTGCAACCTTTCTGTTACTGGCCCAACTGTCACGACTTCTACCGAAGTCGGCTCATCTCCTTGTTCGGGCGGCGTTCGCTGATCACCGGCTCTCTAGCCATCGCCGCTCCATTTCTCATATGTCCATTTGTTTTGTCTTGTTCCGTACACACCTGGTTTTCATTCCATAATCACACTGCATGTATTTAGTCCTCTGTTTCCCCCCATGTCTTTGTGTGTAATTGTTGATTGTTATGTGAGATGTTATGTGAGATGTATACTTTTGTTTCATGTTCCGTGTTTTTTGGGGCACTTTGATGTCATTTTGTGCCTATTTCTTGACCGGAATAAAAGTGTGCCTGTTAACTCTACTCTGTTCTCCTGCACCTGACTTCGCTTCCCGTACTCAGACGTAACGCCAACACTCTAACCACTAGGCTACCTGCCGGCCCAACCACAAAATCTCCTTGTTTTTTTTACAATTGTATTAGTACAAAGAATATACTATCGCTCAGTATTTGTACAATTAATATTATATCGTGTTTTTTGCTCATCTTTATCAAGGGTGCCAATCATTTTGGACCTGAGTGTATATGTTCATGAGAATGACTGTGTGTGTTTGGCCCTATCAGGAGCTGAGGCAACATCTGGGTCACAGGCTACAGCTGAACGACCTGCTGATCAAACCAGTCCAGAGGATCATGAAGTACCAGCTGCTGCTCAAGGTAACACACACAGACACATGCGCATGCGCACAGACAGACGGGCGCGTAAACCTGCACGACGATAAGGTCGAATTCAATGTGGGAATGCACATAAAAGATGAGTGGCTATTTGAACAAGTCATGAACATCTACCTAGTGCCAACCTTGTGCCTGTTGTACCTCTCTCTGGTATTCAAACTAATAAAACACCTCCCAGATGTCTTCACCTTACATAGCATTGACTCGTAAACCTTGAATGCTCTTGACTCCATGCTGTGTTTACGTGAACAGGACTTCCTCAAGTATTACACCAAAGCCGGGATGGACACAGAAGAGCTCGAGGTGGGTGTTCGTCTGATACAACTCATGCCATTACACTGTATCTACCATTCATCTACTATATAAACTATCTAGGAATAGGTGATGACGAGAGGCAAGTGTGAGGCTGTACGCTGTCTCTGTGCTATTAAGGGTTCTTTCTAGTCAAACAACCTGTATTCAGTAGTTGCTTGATTTAAATAACTTTCTCACTCTCTCTCTCTCCTTCACCATCACAGAAAGCGGTAGAGGTGATGTGCTTTGTGCCCAAACGCTGTAACGACATGATGAACGTGGGACGACTGCAGGGCTTCGAGGTAAGGCACTGCACTTAGGTCTCTCTCTTTCAAATACAGCTCTCACGCAAGCAAAATATTGTACTGTAAGCCAGTGTTTCCCATATCTCTTCTCGAGTAACCCCAGGCCCAGCCAGTCAATGTATTTGATGTATTCCAGAACTGGCACTGTTGACTCAACTAATGAAAGGGCTTAGTGATTAGGTGACCATTTGAATCAGGTCAGCTACTTCTGGAAAACATCAACTAAGTGGACTGGCTGGGGGCTTAAGGAGATGTTTGCAAAATACTGGTGCAAGCCATAAGTAAGCCATGTAATCAACCCCTGTTCTCTTTTCACCCTGTGTCTCTTCCCTTCATCCTTCTCTTTCATCTCCAGGGTAAAATCACGGCGCAGGGGAAGCTGCTCCAGCAAGACACTTTCACAGTGGCGGAACAGGACAGCAGCTTCCTGTCCAGAGCCAAGGAGAGGCGGGTCTTCCTGTTTGAACAGCTGGTCATCTTCAGCGAGCCAATCGACAGGAAGAAAGGATTCTCACTTCCTGGTTACACCTTCAAGAGCAGCATCAAGGTAGGTCTCTCTTCTTTTTTTCCCCTCCTCTTTTCTCATTTCAGATTAGATTGAATGCATTACCTGCATAGGCTTTTAACCATAAGGAATCTAAACTAATTTGACTGTTACGTAACTTCTTTCAGTCCCAGATAATGAATTGCATGACTGATGTAAACAAACACGGCGTTTCTCCAAATCTAACATTGTGTACAAGTTGTTGAGTGTTCTTGGAAGCCTTAAAAGCATCTGTGTCTGTTTTATTGGTGAGCTATTAAATGACCCACACTCCAGGATGTCTTCCTCCTTCCACCAGATGGTAGTCAGATGTGATTTGTTCCAGGTGGATGGAACGTTACAGGAATGTTCAAATAAAAATGGTGGATGTAACATTACTGGAACATTCCGTTTGAAATGCATGCATTTGTGCTAAAGTATGTTTACTCAGCAAACTCTACTCAAAGTAAGCTGAATTTGGACACGTTTGTTGAGTAAAATGACAAATTCATGTTTGATCAAAACAACTCAAAACAACACCCAACATTATTGTATTTCCCAGCAGGTTGATTTTCAGAATTGTTTATTTCAATACCTGTGTTTTTGCATGTTGTTGCACTTTGATTAGTTGATTAATCTTATTCTACACAGACATAAATAACATTTTTTCGAAAGTACCGTAAACCTCAATTAATAGCCTGAGTGTTTATTTGCTTAAAGGCGCAATGGAATTAAAAACAAGTTCTTCCTGTCTTTTATACTTCCACACAATGAGGTTGGAATAATACTGTGAAATTGTGAAAATGATAACAATGCCTGTTTAGTGTAAGAGCTGTTTGAAAAGACCACCTGAATTTTCTTCCTGTTTGGTGGGATGGAGTGTTGGCCTTCCATGGTGACATCACCATGCGGAATATTTGTTAATAGACCAATAAGATAGAGTGATCCAAACTCTCTGCCAATAATAGCTCATTTTCAGTATTCCCATCCTCACTCAGACCACTCCAAGACAGTCCTAGCTAAATACTTGCTTGAGAAATTGCCCTTTTCTAAACAATTATTTTTTTGGACCATTTTAATTGAAAACTATCACAGTAAGGTACTTAATTGTTACCCAGAAATGATTTGATAATGAGCTAAAACGGCTGCATTGGACACACAAAACGGGTGCTTATCAGAGACAGACTTCTATTTGAGCCAGGCGTCTATTTCCTTAATGCACACAGCTGTTGCTCATTTGCATAGTTCATTGTTTAATTCCAGCAACACTTACAGCAGTTGAATCAATTTCTTAATCTTCGTGATTACTAATGTGTAATCATTTACACACTGTGCCATGTTTCTTGTTTGTCTTAGTATGCCTCTATACATTTTTATTTATTTTTAATCATTGCTTTGACAGAATAAGCATTACAGTCTTTGACTGTGCATTTTCGGCAGTTCTTCCTTTTCGCCACTAGAGGGCAATCATATGATTTCTAGGGGTCTGTACTCCAGAAGTTGTTGAATGGTTTTGTGCTTGCCAGTTGGCTAGTTCTCAGCTGTTAGTAGCCAATAGCTAGCAGTTTCTTACTTGCCCCCCAAAATGTATGATTTCCGTCATTTTCTACTCATTACTGAAGTATTTAATGTAACAAATAAAACATTAAACCTCATGGTAACTTTGTAAATAATTCATTTAGACCTGGCATTTATTTGAAACAGGCGTTTATTTGTTGAAATTTGTGCCATTATTTAAAAAGAGACAGGCGGCTATTTGAGACTCTATATTTAATTTAAGTTTTACGGTAATCTAATCTGTTAGTAGTTTGATTTATTGCACAAGTTACTGAGATGGCTGTTCTAGTTTGATTTGGGTTATTTCAATATCAATCTTCCCTGTCCCTACACCGTCAGTTATTGTGTATTCAGATTGCGGTCGATTAAAAGTTCCAATTGTTGAATATCCTCACTCTGACTGGATTCAAATAGTCTCTACACATGGCATGCCAGCATAATGTGACTTGCAGGCTTGATGTTGCCTGTAAACCAGGAGTTTCAGACCACTGTGTTAGGGTATAACTAGGCACTCAAAGAAATACCTTATAATATATGTAATGTATTTTCATAAAGAGTTTAATTTTAAAGATAATATATTCATTTAGAAACCAACTTCAAGGCTACATTAATGAAAAGCATTAAAGTCATGGGTGGTAACTACAATTCACTCGAAAGGCAAGGCACTCTGGGAAGTATGCAAATAAAGTAGAATAAATTCAAAGTTGAGTGAGCATTCAATTCAACTTGAGAATGTATGTTGGTTCAGCTACACTCTTAGAAAAAAAGGTGCTATCCAGAACTAAAAAGGGTTCTTTGGCTGTATCCATAGGAGAACCCTTTGAATAATCCCTTTTGGTTCCAGGTAGAACCCTTTCCACAGAGAGTTCTAGATGTAACCCAAGAGTTCTACCTGAAACCAAAAAGTGTTCTACTTGGAACCAAAAAGGGTTATCCTATTGGGACAGCCACAGAACCCTTTTGGAACCCTTTTTTCCAAGAGTGTATATGCCCACATTTTTGCAAACTCACAATCTTATTGCAGCTGGTTGCCTTACAGTTGTATATTGAATCAACATCTTCTTCTTTTTATAAAGTGCAGGGTTGATTTTCCAAAATGTGTAGGTTTCCCAGAAGTTCTGGTTCGTAATTCAGAATTCCCTGCTTATTCCATCTTCATTCTGAGAATCTTACAACCGGCAAATGTAGACATTTTGGGAAAGTTGCAACCCGGAATTATGCAACACTACTGAATACACCTGTGCTTTGTTCCAGGTGAGCTGTCTGGGGGTTGAGGCTCCGGTGGAGGGGGAGGCTGGCCGATTGGTGCTGACCTCACGGGGGGCTGACGGGACTGTGGTGAGATACGTGCTGCAGGCCGCCTCCCCAGAGGTCTGCAGGGCCTGGGTCAACGATGTGGGACAGATCCTGGAGAACCAGAGGAACTTCCTCAACGGTAGGATCGGAGAAATACTGATAGAAAAACACAACAGCTTTACTTTCAGGATTCATATCTAACCCCATGCTGCCAACTTCCTCAATGGTAGGACGGGAGACACAGACAGACATCTTCTGCACAGTAAACTACCACTTACTTTTACTCATGTCTGGCCTTTCCCACTGTTCCCGGGCGCTGAAGACGTGGATGTCGACTAAAGCAGCCCCCCGCACCTCTCTGATTCAGAGGGGTTGGGTTAAATGCAGAAGACACATTTCGGTTGAATGCATTCAGTTGCACAACTAACTAGGTATCCCCCTTTCCCTTTCAACTTCCTCAACGGTACAATTGGAGACATACTGGTGGAAAAACACAACATCCAGGAATCTTTACTAGTCACACGTTTTACGTTTGGCCTGATGCAATGTGAGCACTGAGCAGTAACGTTGTCCAAAAGCAGTTCAGTACCAAGTCGACTGACACAAACAATAAAACTACAAAGACCAACGCTAATATTTTGACAAACATTGTGTCCCAAAATGAAATGTTGCCTGGTCTAAATCCTCTCTCTGTCTCTCTCTGAATTCACCCAGCCCTCCAGTCTCCCATCGAGTACCAGCGCAGAGAGGGAACCAACAAGTCTAACAGCCTGGGCCGGAGCATGAGAGCCCCCCTGTCTTCGGCCAGCAGTCCCCTGCGCCCCCACTCCTCGGCCTCCATCGACCGCCAGCGCCTGCCCTGGCTCCGGTCCTACAACACCTCCCTCCCCACCCTCTACCTGCCCAGCCAGGGGGGTCAGGGAACGGGCCTCCAGGGCCCCGCTGAGACACACACTCCCCGGGAGGTAAGGTCATACTGTATATACACATAGACAACACACACACACACACACGCACACACACTGCCGGAGGTAAAGGGCCCAGTCACACACACATACACCTCAGTTACCTACAGCAGTCAGGGGCCAAACACTGTGCTTCTGTTTGACCACAAACAACGAGACACTGCCATCCCCGTTTAGCTTGCCTGACTGGAATGTGCTCCAGCCAGGCCTGACCGAGTGTATACCCCCCTTAGGCTACGTTAGACCACATATCCTCTACAGAGTACATGTCTGGATTAGGAATCCTTCAATTAAATCCTAATCTGAAATAATCTGAGATCTCATGAGAAACTTTGTTCATGCAACAATAAAGAAAAAACAATCATCTGTTGGCTATCAGCTTTCCGTATCTAATGTTTAGTTGTGTGTGTGTGTGTGTGTGTGTGTGTGTGTTTGCAGTCTCCTCTGGTCAGTAGGAACTCGCAGACAACAGTCTCGCCATCTCACGTCCAGCTGGCTTTCACTGACCCGTCTGGTCTGTCTCACTACTCTCAGACCCAGACCTCCCTGCAGTGCCAAGCGGGGTCCAGCGGGCTGCGTAGCACACAGGTATACACACGCACAGACACACAGACACACATAACGTGCACATGCACACAAGCATGCGCACGCACACAGCACGCAGCACAGAAATAAACACACGCAAGGACACAAAACTTATAAACCTATTCTCCATTATGGGAACACATGCATGCTGTAATGATTTGCATCTCAATCTGCTCTTTAGGTTTATTGTAGGTATGATTTATCACTGACGTCAACAATGTGAATAGGAAAACAAACCAGGGGAATCTGCTGGGGGACTAAATAAGAAATAACGGTTGATTGTATGGCAGAATAATGATCATTCTTATATGGTCATTTATGTTCATTAAAATATGAAAGGCTTTAGTAAATGGCAAACATTTGTACAATAGAGGGGGAACGTAAAGAAGGAATTTGCGTCAAAATGATAGTCAGGCTACTACTTCCTCTGTTGGCCAAACAGAAGAGAGAATTCTTTTTCAGAATGAAAAAAAATCATTTGGAATATTGCAGAGGAGTTTTGTCTGAAACAAGATGTAGAACCAGAAATCGTCTCCTGTTGTTGGCCGCTGTTGAGTGTCTTAACCTTGGACCTACCCATTAACTACACAACCCTCTGTTATCACTATGCACTTGTATCAAGTATAGACCATCTCTGCTTGCACTTAGCGAGTGGAGCCGACATACCTATTTGTTCTGACTATAGGCAGTTGTTCTATGTATTCACTCGGGCTGGATGGGTCCTATGGGTACATAAACAGGAAATAGCCTGACCCAGACACGGAAGCCAGAGATGCCGATCAATGGCCTAATTGTTCTTTCTCTCCCTCTCCCTCTCATGGTGGAATTTGCACATTGTGTTGGTGTGACGGATATATTGTACACAGAAAAACAAACCACATTATGGCTGTCGCTGACATATACTGATCAAGAATATAAACGCAACATGTAAAATGTTGGTCCCATGTTTCATGAGCTGAAATAAAAAGATCCCAGATGCACAAAAAGCTTATTTCTCTTAACTTATGTGCACAAGTTTGTTTACATCCCTTATAGTGAGCATTTCTCCTTTGCCAAGATAATCCATCCACCTGACAGGTGTGGCATATCAAGAAGCTGATTAAACAGCATGATCATGATACAGGTGCACCTTATTGCTGGGGACAATAAAAGGCCACTCTAAAATGTGCAGTTTTGTCACACAACACAATGCCACAGCTGTCTCAAGTTGAGGGAGCGTGCAATTGGCATGCTGACTGCAGGAATGTCCACCAGAGCTGTTGCCAGATCATTTCATGTTCATTTCTCTACCATAAGCCACCTCCAACGTTGTTTTAGAGAATTTGCTAGTACGTTCAACCAGCCTCACAACCGCAGACCACGTGTAACCACGCCAGCCCAGGACCTCCACATCCAGCTTCTTCACCTGCAGGATCGTCAGCCACCCAGACAGCGAATAAAACTGTGGATTTGCACAAAATAATTTCTCAACAAACTGTCAGAAACCTTCTCAGGGAAGCGCATCTGCCTTCTCGTCATCCTCACCGGGGTCTTGACCTGACTGCAGTTTGGCGTCGTAACTAACTTCAGTGTGCAAATGCTCACCTTCAATGGCCACAGACACGCTGGAGAAGTCTGCTCTTCACGGGTGAATCCCGGCATCAACTGTACCGGTAGATGGCAGACAGCGGGTATGGCGTCGTGTGGGCGAGCGGTTTGCTGATGTTAACGTTGTAAACAGTGCCCCATGGTGGCGGTGGGGTTATGGTGTGCGCCGGCTTAAGCTACGGACAACGGACACAACTGCATTTTTATCGATGGCAATTTGAATGAGATCCTGAGGCTCGTGCAAGGCCCCATGTCGCAAGGACCTTTTTGTTCAGCGTAGTAGCTCATTTGCAAAACATCTTTATTCGTTAACGTTTTGCCCTAAATACCCCCTAAAAAAAGATATCTACTGACATCTAAGATTTCTCCCCAGAGTTATACACAATGGCTAAAGTGAGGCATATGCCTCTCTTCGGGAAAAACGGCTATTTAAGCTACATTTCATGAAATTTACCTATGAAGTTGTAAACATATTTGAATCTGTGTCTCCTCCTCTCCCCCCAGCAGAGCGCAGGAGAGGGCTGCAGTACCAGGGGCCTGCCTGGTGAGGCTGTACCTCCTCCTGGATCTGTCTCTGGTCCATTGGCCGGCAAGCGCTCCAGCAACCTGGCCCAGCTCAATGAAGATGACCTATGAACCCTGACCCCTAGGAGGAAGGAGGTTCACGGACCACCACAGCTACAGAGAGAAAGGAGGAGAGCCTCCTCTAGGCTTACCATATGTTGATGCTATCGTTAACTTAAGGGTCCTTTTGAAGGTGGATGGAGTGCTTCTGTAAGGAGCCAGGACTGGATGGAGACTGCTCTTCTGGACTGTTGCTACTGCTTTTTCAGACTGTTACCCGGCGGTTCACCGACAGTCTGAGAGACATAAACCATGGTCCTAATGGAATATACAGTATACGCCTTTCATCTGATTTTTCTGAGCGATGTGATTTGAGATTGAAGACGTGCCTCTGCGTGGCACCACTAATGGGTGGCACCCAGCTAGATGTTGCAATGGCTGAGGTTACGAAGGACACTCAATGGACATTAGGTATTATGAGGACTTTGCTTGTTTCATTATGAGGACTTTGCTTGTTTTATTATGAGGAAATTGCTTGTTTCCTTTTTCATTTTGGACAATTTCTATACAGTATATAGTGTGCTGTCTGTCAGGGGGCTTTGGGATTTGTTCAAAGTAAGAAAAAAAAAGTCCATTCCTGATTGGGGAGGTCACTGGAGAAGTGTCTGTGTGTGAGTGCGCATGCTGCAGGCATGTGTGTGTGCGTATGTGCGCAACATGCGTCTGTGTGTGCATGTGTGGGTGAAATGCGTCTGTGTGTGTGTGTGTGTGTGTGTGTGTGTGTGTGTGTGTGTGTGTGTGTGTGTGTGTGTGTGTGTGTGTGTGTGTGTGTGTGTGTAAATATGTGCGTAAATTGTGTGTGTTTTTGTGTGTGTGTGTGTGTGTGTGTGTGTGTGTGTGTGTGTGTGTGTTGTGTGTGTGTGTGTACAGGATTGGCGGCTTCTCTTCTTGTAAACAAACATGGATCTGAGGAGCTCTACTTTTCATTCGACTCTCTTTCTACTTTTCTCTCACACTGCTGGATTCTTCCGACAACTACTTCTATTCTCAGGCTGTTTAAAACATGAAGTCATTCCTCCACTGAGCGTATACAGTGCGTGACTCTCTGTAGACACTGAGGAGAGAGGACGGGATAACAGCAAATGCATTTGATCTGTATATATGTGGAACATTGGATTCATCTCTCATGGAACAGAATGGTTCTTACCGCAGAGAGTGTTTCCGGTGGATGAGAACGAGAGAACTCTCCCATGTTCTCTTATTCTGTTTGACCCGAAGTGGTCACTTGTTTGATCTGGAGATTCCAGACTAAAAAGGAGTGAGGGAGCCACTTGGAGACACTCTACAGGCATGACGTCACTCTACTGTCACTTCAGACTTAATGGTCTTTCCTTTGATTCCTTCTCTGCTCCCACCCTTTCTCCGTCTCTTTCTGTAAAAGTCAGAGGGAAGTGAGGACATGATTACGTTGGGAGAGAAGAGACGGGGAGAGGATGGGTGGAGAGGACACAAGGAAACGAGGAAAAACTCATTGAGATGTGGCGAGAGTGGTGGCCATGCCATAGCCAGCCTGACGAGAACGCTAGGGGACGGAGACCGGCTGGTATTTCAAACATGTTTTCTTGATGACAGAAGACATGAAGGGGTGGTATTGAAATGTGGTATGGTGTCACACAGTCTGTCACTGAAGTCCAATAGCGATGTGCCACAGCCTTCTGCTGTATCCAATGATCTCTGCTGGCTCTCGCTACTCCAGCACGTTAGTACACGCCATACACCTGGCTCAGGCTTACATCTCTGGTTCTTAGATAAAGGACAGCAGTTTAGAGACAGTTAACTACTTGGGTTGTTGTATCAGTTGACACTGTGGATATCAAGTGCTTCATCTGCATGCTCTGTGCTCATCAAAGTGAGACTTTTGCCAAAGGCGGGTGATTTTAGTACTTCATGTACTTTGGTTCATACTGCTACTCTAATATATTGCCAACTGTTTGTTTTTTTTACACATCAAAAATCAAATACATGTAGTTGTGATTTGTTTACTTCAATGCCCAACCTTTCATCTTCTGAATAGAACAACAACAACAAAAACGACTGTAAAACGAGAAGAGATAGAAGAGATGATTTCAGCTCTTGGTGAATTCTTCTCTGTTACCAGTAGAGGTCAGTGTAAGGCTTTCAAATACAGATGGCAGTCATTGGAGATTAGACAGCTGCATCAACGATCAATTTCTTCAAGTTACAATGCCCCCTCGAGCTAAATCTGTTTAAAATATCTCAATTACAGTGACTTTTTAAATTCAGAACATAAAAAGTTTGGTCCCGAAAACTCCATCTCAACTCCCCAGTGCTCGTGGACTAAGGGGTGCTGTTTGTAAATTGGACGTCATAGTGACTATTATTGCTCTGGCATTTTGTGCATGTTACTTAAATATGAAGAATACCCCTACAGAAATGAAGATAACTAAAGAAAAAGAGCAGGATAAGGGCTATAATGATGCCATGTTTGACTGAATAGAAATGGTTGTATTATATCAAATAAAAAGTATTTGAATTAAGAATTGTCTATTTTATGTCATTTCTGAAAGTATATCCCTCTAACATTGAGATGATCTGAATATATATCGAAATATATCACGAGTATTAATACATGGGAATAATAACCAATTCAGATGTATATTATTTTACCCTTATTTTACCAGGTAAATTGACTGAAAACATATTCTCATTTACAGCAACGACCTGAGGAATATTTACAGGGGAGAGGAGGGATGAATGAGCCAACTGGAAGCTGGGGATGCTTAGGTGGCCATGATGGTACAGTTGAAGTCGGAAGTTTACATACACCTTAGCCAAATACATATAAACTCCGTTTTTCACAATTCCTGACATTTAATCCTAATCCTAGTAAAAATTCCCTGTTTTAGGTCAGTTAGGATCACTTATTTAATTTTAAGAATGTGAAATGTCAGAATAATACTTCAGAGAATGATTTATTTCAGTTTTTATTTCTTTCACCACATTCCCAGTGGGTCAGAAGTTTACATACACGCAAATAGTATTTGGTAGCATTGCCTTTAAATTGTTTAAATTGGGTCAAACGTTTCGGGGTGCCTTCCACAAGCTTCCTACAATAAGTTTGGTGAATGTTGGCCCATGACTGCTCCTGACAGAGCTGGTGTAACTGAGTTAGGTTTGTAGGCCTGCTTGCTCGCACACGCTTTTTCAGTTCTGCCCACAAATTTTCTATAGGATTGAGGTCGTACGTTGATCTCTATGAGACAGAAGGCGTCTCCTTCCTGAGCGGTATGACGGCTGCGTGGTCCCATGGTGTTTATACTTGCGTACTATTGTTTGTACAGATGGACGAGGTACCTTCAGACGTTTGGAAATTGCTCCTAAGGATGAACCAGACTTGTGGAGGTCTACAATTGTTTTTCTGAGGTCTTGGCTGATTTCTTTTGATTTTCCCATGATGTCAAGCAAAGAGGCACTGAGTTTGAAGGTAGGCCTCCAATTGACTAAAATTATGTAAATTAGCCTATCAGTTGCTTCTAAAGCCATGACAACATTTTCTGGAATTTTCCAAGATGTTTAAAGGCACAGTCAACATAGTGTATGTCAACTTCTGACCCACTGGAATTCTGATACAGTGAAATAATAAGTGAAATAATCTGTCTGTCTGCAATTGTTGGAAACATTACTTGTGTCATGCACAAAGTAGATGTCCTAACCGACTTGCCAAAACTATAGTTTGTTAACAAGACATTTGTGGAGTGGTTGAAAAATGAGTTGTAAATGACTCCATCCTAAGTGTATGTAAACCTCCAACTTCAACTGTATGAGAACAAGAATGGGATTTTAGCCAGGACAACGGGGTATATATATATTCTAATCTGAAAATGAACCCTAAAAGGAAAAAGGACCTAACCCTGCTCATATATACAGAAATAGCAAGGAGGAAGGCCCCACCTTTTTAATTCTAGTGCCACAAACCCCAGCCTAAACTAAAGAAAGTACCCTTCAAACAGCCCCTGAAGACAAATGCTGCTTTTCGACTGTAACACCAGTGTTACACTAGTGTATACACCCTTATGTTATACTAGGGAAATTGTGTTTCCATATCTCGGGCTGACAGTGAGGACCTGTGAAAAGCATAATAAACAACCTTTTGCATGATCAATACAGTTGCTTTGTGAGAATGTGTTAAAGTTCCCTTTTAGCCATTGTAATGTAAATGACAGCTGAAAAGTCGCAGTAGGCCTGGCTTTGGCCCCAATTCAAAGCAGGTCCTCGGGAGCCATGGTCAAATGAGACACGGGTGCCGGCCCATGTAGAGCCTTTTGGGTAAAACTCTGTGTGGAAATGTACAAAAGAGATAACGCCTGGACAAGAAGGGACACCAGAAATCTGTTCTTCAGAATAAACACTCGCCCTGGTCCTGAGCTGTAGAGTAGAGCAGGTCTTGATTGTAAGATGCCTGGGATATATGCGTGCAGGGGGTGGAGGGGGGGGTATAAAGAGTTTTAACTTTCACGGGGCTAAATCAAAGGGAGTTCCTATCACCAAGAGGGATTGTTAGTTGGTTAGTTCCCCTCAGAATAAAAGGTCACCCTAGGCAGTAAAGCAGGGCTGAACGTAACACAAATGTGATATATAGGAACTGGGGGGGGCTGGAAGAGAGAGGAGTGAGAGAGGTATTAACTTTCAAAATCAAAGGGCTTTCCTGTCACCACTGGGGGGGGTCTGAGCAACAGGGGTCCTATTCACGGGGAGTCCCGTCGGGTGGAGGGCCATTGCATCTGTTGTCTCAATCTCCTCCATTCAGAGAAAGAAAACAGCCATTAAAGCCACATGACTGTGAACTTGATTGCAGAAGGCCCACCCCAAACTGCCCCGTCTCCCACAAACAGCCCCCGTCCCAAGTCAATGGTGGTCTCTCCGTGTTTACTTTGAGGTGTGAAATCTTTGAACATTCCCTCCACTCCCCATTTTGAAGAGGTGTTTGCTTCACACTTCAATGATACAATGACCCACCAGCTGTATTCTGAATGAATACAAATGAAATTACATTTGAATGAAATGTTAGATATTTTGGTTGACTAGAATGCCGTTCACTGCATTAGGTGGAAGAAGGCATAAAAAACATTTGAGTCTCACACTATCACTCTGAGAAAATAACACATTACATTGAATATGTATTTGCTATAAGCAAGGAATTCCCGTTTATTAAAATGTACATGCAGTCTTAACTTCAATGAAGTTGTCTGTGAAAGTGATACATTATTTACAAAGTCTTCCAACAAATTGTGGTTTGTACACATAGGAATGGCAATTCACATTCTGATTAAATAACAAGAATCAATTTCAGCAACAGACGAAACTGAGATAGGGGTTTATATATATCCATGAATAAAACATTATAACACTGATCCCACAATCAACCGTCAGATTAATATATACATTTGGCCAAACAGCAAATTTCTTCAAATCAACCTACATGTGTTATACTTCATTCAGATACATTTTCTTTCTCATGTGATTCACATTCCAGTATCAAAAATGTTTCTGAATTCCAGATTCTAAAAGATGAAACATGCAGAAAGTGGATCCACTTGCATGTTACATAAATTTGCTGAATTGATTTATATTTCAATATGACAAATTCAATCAAAAATAAAATGAAGACCTCGGAATTCTTATTATGACTATCTATTCAAGCTGCTATCCACTTTACTACTTAAAAACAGTCTTCGTTTTGAAAAAAAAAAAATCAATCATACTGTATATTCAATTATGTACATACCTTTAACACTAGTTTTTACGTTATTTTTGGACTTTTTATTACTACTTCTTATTATTGGACTTTTGTAGTTGGCATTTGATTCTTGATTGATATTATGGTACTGCATTGTTGAGTTAGCAAGCAAGCATTTCACTGTACCGTGTGCACGTGACCAACCAAAACTTTGATTTGATTTGACCGTGGACATTGACAGCTGATTAATGTGGGAACCAGGTTATAATGTCACCATCAAAGGTAAAGAGTGGCTACCCCCTTGCTATGGGAGATCCTTTTTTGTGCGACACCTAGAAATGCCCAGTGAACGCTCTGTGTCCATATCACAATCCTGAACCACTCGATTTGCTTCCCTTGTTGTGAAATACCTCTCAAAAGCGTGTTGTTGACGGGCTGAAAATGGTCACGACTACAGAGGTTAATAGTCTATAGGTTGTCCTTGTGGTCCGCACCACTCTCCCTCGGAGGGTCTGTGGCAGTTACAGTATCATCACATATTGCAGTCTCTTGGCTCTATATAGAGTCTATTGAATCCCCCCCTCTAGTCCGTTCTACTCTCTCTTGATATTGGCCAACAGAGAGTCCGACGTGTTCCCACCAGACCGGCTCTTCCTACTCTGGTGAGTCTTGACGTGTTTGGAGAGGTGGTCGCTCCTCATGAACCTCTTCCCGCACTGCTGGCATCCGAACCTCTTCTCCCCGGTGTGTGTTCTGAGGTGGCGCTGTAGCTCGTCGGAGCGTGTGAAGCTCTTCCCGCAGAACAGCCAGTTGCAGATGAACGGCCTCTCCCCGGCATGCCAGCGCAGGTGGGCCTTCAGGTGAGACGTCTTCTTGTACACCTTGCCGCACTCTGGGATATGACAGATGTGCAGTCGTTTCTTGCCAAACTCGAGTCCCCCGCCGTTGGCTTGGCAGTTGGGGCACTTGCAGCGACGGCAGCGGCGTGTGGAGGATAACAGGCCCTTGGAGGTGCCCTGTAGGAGGGCTGCGATTTGGGGCTGGTGGCCCAGGACCAGCTGCCGGCCCAGGGAAAAGGGGTGGTGGTTGGTGGGGCTTCCGTGGCCAGTGGTCTGGGGGAGGCTCCACCAGCCCTGCTGGCCCTCCTCCCCTACATGGTGTTGTCCGCCGGATAGATGGTGCCTGGCGGAGGATACAGAGTTCTGAAAGAAGCCGGGGAAGTTTTGTCCCACAGAGACGCCGTTATGCTGGGGGTAGTACTGCGGCCCATTGGGACCCTGGCTCTGGGATGAGAGGACCTTGACGGGGGAGAGCTCGAAAGAGTAGGCGGAGGGAGGCTCGGCCGGCGGAGTCAGGGGCAGCTCGTGGTGGTGGTGGTGATGGTGGTGGTGATGGTAGAGCGCGTGGGGGTGAGGACCCAGGCCAGAAGGCAGACTCTGTCCAGGGCCAACAGGGAACTGGACCTTGGGCACCGCGAATGTCATCTGATGTGCAGCTGCAGTGAGACTGGAGGCGCTGAGACTAGAACTAGGGGCCACCGCCACCTCGTTGCTCCAGAGCTGGAACATCCCAGAGGCTGAGCTCACCCCCATCGCCCCCTCATAGGGGAACTGGGAGCTCTCAGAGCCCACCGTGCCACCCACCTGCCAGGCCTGGCTACAGGTGGTGGCCAGGAAGGACAGGGCGTTGGGGGCTCCCTCTGGGGACGAGCTGGGGGTCCGGTCCTGGTGGAAGATGGATAAAGAACATAATTCACTAACTCACACTAATGACCCAGGCTAATCAATCTATCACATTTTTTCATAAAGTACTTTTTTTTTTACATCACATGTTGTCACAGGATGCTTTTACAATACGTCTGGTGAAACTTCAGGAATCATAGCAATTCAAGTGATTATTGTGTATTTAAAAAAATGTATTGTGTGCAAATAACAGTAATTTCTCACGAGGTACTTTTATTTGTTCTTCAATATCAGATAACAGAAGTTTTACATATACAAATGACTACAACTATATCATGATAACAGTTTCTGTGCAACTTAAAACTTCCTAACACTCTTTCATTCTGTCAGGTTTTAAAATAATAAAACATTTACTTAGCTATAAACGCGACAGAGAATACAGCCTACTGAACATCACATTTTAGAACTCGATTTATTAACCTGAACAAATGATTGCCGCACATTTATGCAGACGCAATAAACTGTATAGAAGTGCCTATATTGATTCGTATCAAAACGATTACAAACCTGTAAAAAGGTGTGTAGAAAGTTGTCATTCCGTTGTATCGTCAGCGCAGCCATCTGTCCAAGCGCTCTGTGTCTCCGCACCTGCAACACGAGCTGCGCGGAAAGGCAGCGATGAACGAGTTTAACAGGGAAGGTGCGCGGTGTCGATGGAGAGAAGCGCAGCAAGCACCCGGGTCTTGGATTGACCCTGAAACTAGAAACAGTCCTATCCAGAAACAAAGTAATCCTGTGTCATGCAAGGCAAGTATCCGGTCCTCCGTCCGCTTGGTTACAACGCTTAAAATGGTCTGACTCCGAATGAATGACCAAACTAATTCCAGTTCATGTGGGTCCTCTTTTCAGTCACCAGCAGTCGCATACAGCCACAGAGCAGAACGCTTCTTTGAAGTGCAAGTGAAGGAGAGACTATCGCAAGAAATCCTGTGGATTATTTCAAAGGCAGTTGCATGAGTTGTATCTTGTCTTTATAAAGAGGCAAGGTCCTCTCAACGGGGTCTCCATGAGAACCAGTATGGAGAGGAGATGTGAGGAGGGGAGTAAGGGAGGGGGGGGGGTTGATTGGGGAGGAGGGGGTTACATTGATAGTTGGTTGACGGAGAGGGTTGCTCATAATTTGCACTCAATTTCAACCAAATGCTGACCTTGCAAAACAACTCCTCCCTCAATTGTTCTGAAAAACTTTGAGGCGTGAAAAAGGTATTTAGTAATATCGTACAATTTGAGGGAGGGATGTGCTCTCGATTTTCTCTGCATATAAACTGCATATCAACGCGGATTTTGTTAAATAAATGGGCAACTTTATTACACGTGTAGGCTATTACTATTATTAATAATACGCCTGATCGTAATAATAAGCATCACCATTTGGCATTTCTGCACATAACATTATCAATATAGTTTAGAAGACAGAAAAATCTAAACCAAGATCACTCCATTTATTATTACCTACAGTGCTTGGAACAACACAATTTGCATGAATGGAATAATAATAATTATTGTGCATTCTAAATATAATATTCTTAAATTGCTGAACTCTATCAGCAACGTCTACAGCGCTTGCAACATCGCTTGAAATTAAGTGGGGTCTTTACTTGTTATTTGATCTTCATGATAAGCAGGTCATGAGCAGTTACACACGAAAATACATGGCTTAAATTCTATTCAATGCACCAAAATGCAAAGCTATTTTGAGATGAGATGAATCACCCACACAGAGCATTCAGAGTCAAATACATTGGTGATATATCATACCGGGGTGGAGAAGGGCAATACAAGATCAAATCAAATATGTTTCATCACAGAAACAAATACAACGCTTTTAAACTTTGTCCTTTCAGTTCTCGCTCCTTTTTCTCACGGTTACACCTTCCCAGGCTTCACTTGGGATCAGACTGTAAAGAATGTCACATCACCCTCATGACCATAACATTACATGTTTTCCCTCACAAAGCTAATTGATAAAACCTAATCAAAGCCTCCCCAGTACTCACTGCTAGGTGACACGTCAAATAGGTCCTGCCCTGCGTGACTCCCTCACCCTTCAGGGTCAAGGAAAGGCCATTACAGATCTACTGCATTAATACATGCAGATTGGGAGAGTTAATCTAATTCTATAGATCTGTTAACCATTACAAAGTTAAGAGCTTAAATTCAAGTCGGGAGCTCTGCTCATTTCTCATGTAAATAGGAGAGCAAAGCCTGAGTCTCTCTTCTTTTGCTGTGAACCACATTATTCGCACATTTCGGCGGTTCTCAATGAAAGAAAATGCAGAGAACGTTGCAGAAAAGGATCAGACTTTGTTCGATGTTAAATTAATACCTAACACCACTTTAGCAAAATATATACATGAGTCATATATATATATATACCTGTAATGTAAGCAATCATTTCCAAACAGTTACTTTGTGATTTAAAAGTTTGCGTCGTTAGAAAAACATGACAGGCAAACAAAATGTAGATTAAAGATTAAGAGGCAAATGTCATTTCAATCTGACCCATTGGTATTTTGATGAATGGAAAACGAGGGTTCTACTAACTAGTTATTACCACACCAACACAGTACGTAATATTACTTATTTACAAAATAACTCGATTTTCTTTCCGAAAAGAAAATTCATTTGAGGGGTCAGATACATAAGCATAAGGGTAGTAACCATTACTGATTACATTTGCCCTATGGCCGTTTGAGAAGGATATTTTTACCTGACCATTTGCATATAAAGGGGCTTGCGGGGAGAAGACTGGGGCAGTGTTGCCTCTAATACATGCAGTGTGTTACAATTGGTCTAATAAAAAAACGGTCATGGCTAACATAGAAAGGAAATACATAAAAACGTTATTTTTAAACAGCTTTCCGTGAATTATAGCTCATGCCTTCATGTCATACTAATGCAATGATTCATGCAATGACGGATGTCAATCATTTTATTTTGGTTTGACAAGAGATGATCTGCTAATTGTCGCATGAATATACAGCCTCGGCAAAGATCATGCAAGTGATGCATTTAGTGTGTGGTTGGCTCTGATCTCCGAATGACCTCGACTGAGAAAAGCCGATGGAGGACAATTCAGCTCCATTTTCAAATGTTTTGTTCCGCCCACCCTTTCTGAACAGTACGAGATATCCATTAGATTTGCTGTAACCGTAGCTTGCCACCTGAAAACAAAAGCTAATATAGCTTTCCTCAGAAATGCCGCACTCAATTATGTTTGCCTGGTAAAACAGTATTTGTAATCAACATTTTGGAACAGAGTATTTTCACTTTGAAATCCAAGGTCTCTAAGAAAATGATCTGCCACCTTTGGATATGCACTGAGTACACAAAACATTAGGTACACCTGCTCTTTCCATGACATAGACTGACCATGTAAGTCCACGTGAAAGCTATGATGCCTTATTGATGTCATTTGTTAAATCCACTTCAATCAGTGTAGATCCTCCCTTTAGATTTGTGTCTATTAGGTCGCTGTTTGGGAATTGTTAGATTACTTGTTAGATATTACTGCACTGTCGGAACTAGAAGCACAAGCATTTCGTTACACTCGCATTAACATCTGCTAACCATGTGTGTGTGACCAATACAATTGGATTTTTATGAAGGGGAGGAGACAGGTTAAAGAATGATTTTGAAGCCTTGAGACAATTGAGACATGGATTGTGTATGTGTGCCATTCATAGGGTGAATGAGAGAGACAAAAGATTTAAGTGCCTTTGAACGTGGTATGGTATGTGCACCAGGTGCACCAGTTTGAGTCAAGAACTGAAAAGCTGCTGGGTTTCTCACGCTCAACAGTTTTCCGTGTGTATCAAGAATGGTCCGCCACCCAAAAGAACATCCAGGCAACTTGACACATCTCTGGGAAGCATTGGAGTCAACATGGGCCAGGATCCCTGTGAAACACTTTCGGCACCTTGTAGAGTCCATGTCCCGACAAATTGAGGCTGTTCTGAGGGCAAAAGGTGTGGGGGGGGGGGTGCGCAACTCAACATTAGGAAGATGTTCTTAATGTTTTGTACACTCAGTGTAAATCCCCCAGTGTAACCTTTCAAAACATCTAATAGTATCATTCATGATTTTTAAAGGTAGAAATAAAAAAGAACATTTAAGATTTAAGGAAAACCAGTTGCAAACAAATCAAAGAGAGCAAGAGCTCTTCCAAGAAGGAAGACATCAAATATTAGTGCTGTCCCATCTTCAAAGCTCTGAGGTACCCAGGCTGCTGCTGCTCTGTGTGTCTCCTCTTGCTTTATTACCCAGCACAAGTTGTTAATTACCCTGATTCCTATTTCCTGTCCCCACTCCCCCCCCCTCCGCCTCCCCCTTCCCCACTGTACCGACTCCCTCCCTCCCTCCCAGATGAGGTGCTTTGAAGTGCAAAGTACCCTCTCCTCACTTTGAACTGTGAAAACAATGCTCATGTGGTGCTCTGCTTACTGCTTACCTTCCCCATGTTAGCTCATTTAAATAGACCTGGATACATACAGCAAGCAGGCTTCCTTCTACACTATTTCATGGGACAACGAGAGAGTGTTTTCCAGAGAGCGAGCGGTCCCAGTGTTGAGTAAACAGCTGTTGTGATAGCAGGCAATCAGGCCTCACGACTGTAAACATTCAGGGATGTGCTGGATTTTTATTTTATTTTGTCTTTATTTAACTAGGCAAGTCAGTTAAGATCGTATTCTTATTTTCAATGACAGCCTAGGAACAGTGGGCTAACTGCCTTGCTCAGGGGCAGAACGACAGATTGTTATTTAATATATATATATATATATTTTTTACCTTGTCAGCTTGGGGATTTGATCTTGCAACCTTTACAAGTCCAACGCTCTAACCACAAGGCTACCAGCCACCCCATAGGGTCAGATAGACAGCTGGCCACCAACTTCAACGCTGAGAATGTCTTGGCTGGCCTATCGAATATAATATTTTCTTAAAGACATTTCAAGAATTTGAACTGAAATTATAATTGATGACATCCACATTTATGAGATATATTAGACACAAACTACCTGAGGAATATAGAACTTTGCTGAGGGTCATTGCTATATTGTGATGTTAAATGACATTTTGTTTGTCACATGCGCCGAATACAACCTTACCGTGAAATGCTTACTTACAAGAATTTAACCAACAATGCAGTTAAAAAAATAGAGGTAAGAAAATATTCACTAAATAAACTAGTAAAAAATTTCAAAAACATGCAATAAGAAGTGCGGGGGTACAGGTTAGTTGAAGTAATGTACTGTATATGTAGGTAGGGGTAAAGTGACTATGCATAGATAATAAACAGCGAGTAGCAGCAGTGTAAAAACACAAAGGGGGTGGGGGGGGTTCATGTAAATAATCCGGATTGCCCTTTCAGTTTCAATCTGTTCCGTCGAAAAGGAAACAAAAATATCAATTTTCACCCATTACAGATGACAAACCACTAGCCATGCTGTTTTTGTCACCGATCAATTCCCTCTTTAAAGTACGCAAAACAATGCATGAAGAATATTCTAGTAGCTAGACAAGCTGTTTTTTTTCTTTCCATTTCATCATCTTGCCTGGGGGGCAGTTTAAAAGCCCTCAGATCACTAAAATGTCCCAGCTGTCATGACCATCTGCACCCTAAAAGGCCATACAGCCACATAACAGAGGACAGAGGAGAGGAACTGCCTTTGTACTGGTGGCCCATGGGTATATCCCAAATGGCAGGCTATTCCCTACATAGTGCACCACTTTTGACCAGATCATGGGCCCTGGTCAAAAGTAGTGCACTGCATAGGAATAGGGTTCCATTTTGGAACGCAGCCTGTGTCAGAAGCTCCTGTTTTACAGCACCAAGTTGACTAAATGACCCTCATGTGACGAACAGTGGGCTAATGGAAGAGACAGGAGACAGACAGAAGGTTTAAAGCCTGCAGCTTGGCTGCACTGCTTTACTTTAGAAGCATTCAGAAGGAGAGAAAGGGGACAATATGGTGTGTAATTACCATGACAGTACTGTATTATTGGAAGGAGGACTAATTTCAACAGCTGAAGTTTACAGTAGGCAATATTATGACCATTTTAAAGTTCCATCGGGACATTTTTTCCTGACTCTTATGATGTGGTGGGGAGGAGAGTCGGGGGGATTTCAGTATATTTTGCAGGGAAATTAAACTTGTCACTCCAAAAACAACTTCCCCAAAGAGTGCTTAATAAATGATGATCTTTATTATGATCTTTAGAAGTGATTTCTATGTAAATACTGTGAAATATAGGTCTCAAAATACTAAACAAACAGTATTGAAATGGTAAAAAGATTAAATTCCAGAATCCAGATGTAGAAAAAAGAGAAGAAGAAAATTAAAAATATATCAGGGAATCCAGAATTCCCACACCTGTGCAACTAGGCCCTACACCTGTCTATTAGCATGTATGCAAGCTCCAGCCTTCAGTCACCTGGGCAGACACAGACAGACAGCACACATTTCCACTTGTCAAAGAAAACTTTTATCAATACCAGGTGCACTTGAAGTTTGTTTGCATTTTGTTTTCCGGCACTCTTAACAACTTCAGAAGTCAGATCACAGGAGTGTGTGATCAAAGCGCCTTGCGGTTAGTTCTGGAAACACAGGAGTGCTACGCACGGCTTTGATACTCCACATCAATATTTCAATTCAACAATCGCTTGACATGCACCCGTACTCCCAGAGACGAAAGACGAAAAGGAAGGAGTAGAGAGCGAGAGAGAGAGAGAGAGAGAGAGAGAGAGAGAGATCTAGGGAAGGTAGAAGGGGCGCTGTATGGAGGAACTAAGAGAGGTGGATTGATGGAATTGTTAACATGTCTTTTCCTTTCATAGCAATGTTGCACAAAGGCAACTGATCTTCTTTAGCCGTTACCTTTGTGATTTTTGTTTCACATTTTTTCTTCACACTGTGTGATAGGCTAGAAAAGACAATAATGCCCTTTCTACAACATAGAACTATTGTAAGCCCTTCTGTTGGTAGCAAACCGTGGCACGAAAAAGTCAGCAGAATTTGTTTTACAGGTTTTTATCAAAGGGGTATACATTCTCAGAAAAAAGGGCATGGTTAGGGTACAGTATTGTTCCCTGGGGTACAAAAAGATGAAAATACACATCATGTACCTTCAGAGGTACACATGTAATCTCACATGGTACTGTTCGGTACCTTTTAGGGTACATGCGCGGATAATCTATTATAAAATTGTACATTTTTGTACCCAATATTTTGAATATAAAAAGATATGATCATCACATCACACACTCTCAAAAACCATGGCCATCATTTTCATATTTCCCAGCATGCTCTATTGCAGGTTTATTTATTTTTTACTGTTTGTTTCAATATGTGTGTTTTTGCATGCACATTGATTGATTTATGCTAAATAAAGACAAATACATTTGTTATAAACTAATCCAATCTGTTAGTAGTTGGACTTATTGCAACAGTTACTGTGATAGTTACTGTTACTCCAGTTACTGGAGTAAGCTGTCAATGTCAATAAGAATTTATTCTTAACTGGCTTGCCTAGTTAAATAAAGGTTCAATTTAAAACAATACAAATTCTTGTGAAGAAGTATATTCTGTAATTAGTTACAAAACATTTGAAATGCAATTCATTATTGCTGCTGATATCCAACAGTCCATGATCAGATCTGTTGACCATGAGAGCATTTTGCAGATAACATGGGTTGAGGCATACTATCTAGGCTTGGAATGACATGTGGTCCATAGAAGCAGTAAAGAAGTTAATCGAACTCGACCAAAACAATGGAATTGCCATGGAAACGCATGGGGGAAAGATCACAGTCTCCTCATTGCCCCCCAGCAAAATGATCCTACATTTAGGCTATTGTTTGTGTATTCCACACTTTGTTGAGGTGAAAATCAGAGTATAAAACTGTATGGATGTCAACCCCAATACATGTTCATGTCATCATCACCAATCAACTGCATTGCCGTTTAAAAAGACTGACTACTACCAGTGATTGTTGTATGCTAGCTATGCTAACAAGTTATAAGAACGGGCATTAGCATTTAGCAGTCGTTTCTTATAAACCTTAAAAGGGAAAACTTCTACATGTAATGCAGCGAAAACAGACAGATATACCCAAATCTAACTTTAGTAACCACATTGTGGGCCTGTTACACTACATAGATCATGACAGATTTCATTAATATATACTTTGTTAGATTTTTGTTGATTGTGTGCCAATCTGGTCAATAAAACATCTGTGGTCCATTGACTCCTTTACCACATCTATTGTTTACCTGGTCATCAAAGACCACACGGGTGTTTCAAAGAGTTTCAAAGAGCTGTCAGTCAAGGGAAGCTCATTAATATAAGGTCCCCACCCACTCAGCATGTTCTTTCAGTCTTCCTGATATTTTATTTAATTAGGCAAGTCAGTTAAGAACAAATTCTTATTTACAATGACGGCCTACACTGGCCAAACCCAGACGACACTGGGCCAATTGCGCTATGGGACTGCCAATCACAGCCAGTTGTGATACAGCCTGGATTCAAACCAGGGTGTCTGTAGCGACACCTCTGTCACTGAGATCCAGTGCCTTAGACCGCTGTACCACTTGGGAGCCCAGTAATGTCACCTTAGAAGCTTAGACATGAGGGAATGTACATGAAAACAACATACAATAAGTGGACAATTTATTGGTGCCTCTCTATTAAATCAAATCAATTTTATTTGACACGTGCTGAATACAACAGGTCTAGCTTACAGTGAAATGCTTACTTACAAGCCCTTAAGCAACAATGCAGTTTTAAGAAAATAGAGTTATGAAAATATTTATTAAATAAACAAAATAAAATCTAAATAAAAAGCAACAAAGTAAAAAGTAACAATAATGAGGCTATATACAAGGGGTACCGGTACTGAGTCAATGTGCGCGGTTACAGGTTCGTTGAAGTAATTTGTACATGTAGGTAGGGGTAAAGTGACTATGCATAGATAATAAACAGCATGTAGCAGCAGTGTAAAAACAAAGGGGTGGCAGGGGGTGGGGGCTTCAATGCTATACTCTTGCCTATACTCGGCCTCGTCTCAGGATGGTAAGTTGGTGGTTGAAGATATCCCTCTAGTGGTGTGGAGGCTGTGCTTTGGCAAATTGGGTCGGGTTATATCCTGCCTGTTTGGCCCTGTCCGGGGGTATCATCGGATGGGGCCACAGTGTCTCCTGACCCCTCTCGTCTCAGCCTCCAGTATTTATGCTGCAGTAGTTTATGTGTCGGGGGGCTAGGGTCAGTCTGTTATATCTAGAGTATTTCTCCTGTCTTATACGGTGTCCTGTGTGCATTTAAGTATGCTCTCTCTAATTCTCTTTCTTTCTTTCTTTCTCTCTCTCACAGAGGACCTGAGCCCTAGGACCATGCCTCAGGACTACCTGGCATGATGACTTCTTGTTGTCCTCAGTCCACCTGGCTGTGCTGCTGCTCCAGTTTCAGCTGTTCTGCCTGTGGCTATGGAACCCTGACCTGTTCACTGTGATTACTATTATTTGACCATGTTGGTCATTTATGAACATTTGATCATCTTGGCCATGTTCTGTTATAATCTCCACCCGGCACAGCCAGAAGAGGACTGGCCACCCCTCATAGCCTGGTTCCTCTCTAGGTTTCTTCCTAGGTTTTGGCCTTTCTAGGGAGCTTTTCCTAGCCACCGTGCTTCTACTAGAGGTCAACCGATTATGATTTTTCAACGCCGAGTCTCAGAGCGAGTGATGTTTGAAACGCTACTAGCGCGCACCCCAATAACTAGCTAGCCATTTCACTTCGGTCAAACCAGCCTCATCTCGGGAGTTGATAGGCTTGAAGTCATGAACAGCGCAATGCTTGACGCACAACGAAGAGCTGCTGGCAAAACACACGAAAGTGCTGTTTGAATGAATGCTTGCGAGCCTGCTTCTGCCTACCACCGTTCAGTCAGATTCTTGTATGCTTGTATGCTTGTATGCTCAGTCAGATTATATGCAACACAGGACACGCTAGATAAACTAGTAATATAATCAACCATGTGTAGTTAACAAGTGATTATGATTGATTGATTGATTGTTTTTATAAGATAAGTTTAATGCTAGCTAGCAACTTACCTTGGCTTACTGCATTCGCGTAACAGGCAGTCTCTTCTGGAGTGCAACGAGAGGCAGGTGGTTAGAGCATTGGACTAGTTAACTGTCAGGTTGCAAGATTGGATCCCCCGAGCTGACAATGTGAAAATCGTTCCTGCCCTGAACGAGGCAGTTAACCCACCGTTCCTAGGCCGTCGTTGAAAATAAGAATGTGTTCTTAACTGACTTGCCTAGTTAAATAAAGATTAAATTAAAGGTGCAAAAAAAAGAGGGAAAAAAAAGAAATATACCAGCAACAGTGTGTGAAAACCTTGTGAAGACTTACAGAAAACGTTTGACCTCTGTCATTGCCAACAAAGGGTATATAACAAAGTATTGAGATAAACTTTTGTTATTGACCAAATACTTATTTTCCACCATAATTTGCAAATAAATTCATTAAAAATCCTACAATGTGATTTTCTGGATTTTTTTTTCTAATTTTGTCTGTCATAGTTGAAGTGTACCTATGATGAAAATTACAGGCCTCTCTCATCTTTTTAAGTGGGAGAACTTGCACAATTGGTGGCTGACTAAATACTTTTTTGCCCCACTATACTTTACCTCAGGCAAGCAATACCTCGAGACTACCTTAATATTAGACATCGTGCACCAGCTGTTATTGACAAATAGACACACACCCCCACCCCTCATCTTACCTGACGGAGCTGTTCCTTCTTTTCTTCATGCGAATGACGGGGATTTGGGCCTTATATCCTTTGCGCCTGACTCATTAAAGAGACATTTTTTGGTCCAGTTCGAGGTCAGTAATCGCTGTTCTGATATCCAGAAACTCTTTTCGGTCATAAGAGACAGTAGCAGCAACATTACGTACAAAATAAGTTAAAACTATGCGAAAATGAGGACGGAAGACCCAGAGTTACCTCTGCTCCAGAGGATAAGTTCATTAGAGTTACCAGTCTAAAATATTGCAGCCCAAATAAATGCTTCACAGAGTTCAAGTAACAGACACATCTGAACATCAACAGTTCAGAGGAGACTGCGTGAATCAGGCCTTCATGGTCGAATTGCTGCAAAGAAACCACTACTGAAGGACACCAATAAGAAGAAGAGACTTGCTTGGGCCAAGAAACATGAGCAATGGACATTAGATCGGTGGGAATATGTCCTTTGGTCTGAATTTGAGATTTTGTTTACAACCGCCGTGTCTTTATGAGACATAGAGTAGGTGAACAGATGATCTCTGCATGTGTGGTTCGCACCGTGAAGCATGGAGGAGGTGGTGTGATGGTGTGGGGGTGCTTTGCTGGTGACACTGTCAGTGATTTATTTAGAATCCAAGGCACGACTTCCGCCGAAGTCGGTCCCTCTCCTTGTTCGGGCGGCGTTCGACGTCACCGGCCTTCTGGCCATCGCCGATCCACTTTTCATTTTCCATTTGTTTTGTCTTTGTTTTACACACCTGGTTTCAATTCCCCAATAACATGTTCATTATTTAACCCTCTGTTTTCACCATGGTTTTTATGCGTGTTTGTTTATTGTAAGTTCGGTCCATTGTTTGTGGACCTGGTGTTACTTCATGTATTTTGATATTTTGTGTTACTTGTGTTACTCATCTCCGCTGTCCTGCGCCTGACTCCTCTGCACCAGCTACACCCAGATCCTTACACACACTTAACCAGCATAGCTACCACAGCATTCTGGAGCGAAACGCCATCTCAACTGGTTTGCGCTAAGTGTGACTATCATTTGTTTTTCAACAGGACAATGTCCCAACACCTCCAGGCGGTGTAAGGGCTTTTTGACCAAGAAGGAGAGTGGACTATTGCATCAGATGACCTGGCCTCCACAATCACCCGACCTCAACCTAGTTGAGATGGTTTGGGATGAGTTGGACCGCAGAGTGAAGGAAAAGCAGTGCTCAGCATATGTGGGAACTCCTTCAAGACGGTTGGAAAAGCATTCCTCATGAAGCTGGTTGAGAGAATGCTAATAGTGTGCAAAGCTGTCATCAAGGCAAAGGGTGACTACTTTGAAGAATCTAAGATATATTTTGATTTGTTTTACACTGTTTTGGTTAGTACATGATTCCATGTGTTATTTTGTAGTTTTGATGTCTTCACTATTATTCTACAATGTATTCTACAAAATAAAGAAAAACCTTTGAATGAGTAGGTGTGTCCAAACCTTTGACTGGTACTGTATATACAATATATTAGAGCCATAAGCCTATATCTCGCATGTGAATGTAACAAAATGTGATGTCATATCAGGTAAAAGTGAATTACTTAGATTGTTAGAGAGTGGGAGAGGAGGGGGACCCATGTTCCCTGCTTCAATCAAGCAGGCTTCAGCCACCCACTTGGCTTCAGTCACCCCCAAGATTGAAGCAGGATACAAATCCAGTTATGACATCCTCCTTGTCAGGCCTCACACTTTGCAAACACGGGTCTTGGGATGGACAGCTTGCGCAGCTTCCTCACATACGGTGCTGGATCTAGCGTGACCTAGTTGAAGAGGAGATGTAAATGGGAAATGTCTGTAAATGGGTAATTCATTGAATTTCCTTTGATTGGTGATGCGTCAATTTGTTGATATAGAGATCTAATCATTCTACAATATGTTTTCTGGTGTTTTTGAAGTACTGTTTCAGAAATGTGCAATATTTGGTCGTGCCCTTTGTTGTGAAATTTTTCAACGTTCGTATTTATAATTTTTGTGCGCCTGAAATGCTCAATTGATTCGAAATGAATAGCTATTACTTACAGAATGTTGGGTCTGTCTTCACAGCATACACCCCTTCTTTGCCTTTGAAAAGCTGGTTTAGTGCCTGGGAAGCTGTGCAGACAGAGTAGATGTTGAGATTTCTAAAATGTCAATCAGTACAGCTTGATGATAGTTGAGAGACAAAAGGAGATGGAAGATGAAATAATACCCCCCCCCCCATCATCAAATCAAATGTTATTGGTCACATACACATGGTTAGCAGATGTTAATGCGAGTGAAATGCTTGTGCTTCAACAACTACCAAATACACACAACTCTAACGGGATGGAATAAGAATATGAAAATATAATTTTCCTTCCGACTTCGACTGTAAAAATATGTGGATGAGCGATGGCCGAGCGGCATAAACAAGGTGCATTTGATGGTATAAGGTACTGTATATACATATGAGATGAGTAATGTAAGATATGTTAACATTATTAAAGTGGCATTGTTTAAAGTGACTAGTGATTAATTTACTAAAGTGCCCAGTGATATGAGTCTAGGTAGGCAGCAGCATCTCTGAGTTAGTGATTTCTGTTTAGCAGTCTGATGGCCTTTAGAGAGAAGCTGTTTTTCAGTCTCTCGGTCTCAGCTTTGATGAACCTGTACTGACCTCGCCTTCTGGATGGTAGCGGGGTGAAAAGGCAGTGGCTTGGGTGGTTGTTTTCCTTGATGATCTTTTTGGCCTTTATGTGACATCGGGTGCTGTAGGTGTCTTGGAGGGCAAGTAGTTTGCCCCCGGCAATGCGTTGTGCAGACCACACCACCCTCTGGAGAGCCTTGCGGTTGAGGGAGGTGCAGTTGCCATACCAGGCGGTGATACAGCTCGACAGGATGCTCTCAATTGTGCATCTGTAAAAGTTTGTTAGGATTTTAGGTGACAAGCCAAGTTTATTCAGCCATCTGAGGTTGAAGAGGCGCTGTTGTACCTTCTTCACCACACTGTCTGTGTGGGTGGACCATTTCAGTTTGTCTGTGATGTGTGAGGAACTTAAAACTTTCCACCTTCACCACTACTGTCCCACCGATGTGCATAGGGGGGTGCTCCCTCTGCTGTTTCCTGAAGACCACGATCATCCCCTTTGTTTTGTTGACATTGAGTGAGAGGTTGTTTTCCTGACACACACACTCCGAGTGCCCTCACCTCCTCTCTGTAGGCTGTCTCGTCGTTGTTGGTAATCAAGCCCACTACTGTTGTTTCGTCTGCAAACTTGATGATTGAGTTAGAGGCGTGCATGTCCACACAGTCATGGGTGAACAGGAAGTACAAGAGGGGGCTGAGCAGGCACCCTTGTGGGGCCCCAGTGTCGAGGGTCAGCAAAGTGGAGATGTTGTTTCCTACCTTCACCACCTGGGGGCGGCCCGTCAGAAAGTCCAGGAACCAATTGCATAGGGTGGGGTTGAGACCCAGGGCCTCCAGCTTAATGATGAGCTTGGAGGGTACTATGGTATTCCTCTTGTCCAGATAGGATAGCACTGTGTGCAGTGTGATGGTGATTGCATAATCTGTGGAATTGTTGGGTCTGTATGCAAACTGAAGTAGGTCTAGGGTGGCAGGTAAGGTGGAGGTGATATGGTCCTTGACTAGTCTCTTAAAGCACTTCATGATGACAGAAGTGAATGCTATGGGGCAGTAGTAATTTAGTTCAGTTACCTTTGCCTTCTTGGGTACAGGTAGCCATCTTGAAGCATTTAGGGACAGCCGACTGGGTTAGGGAGTGATTGAATACGTCTGTAAACAGCTGGTCAGCTGGTCTGCACATGCTCTGAGGACGCGGCTAGGGATCCCGTCTGGGCCAGCAGCCACGCGAGGGTTAACACGTTTCAATGTCTTACTCACGTCGGCCATGGAGAAGGAGAGGGGGGAGGGGGGGGGGCGCTCAGTCCTCTTTCCATGGTTAAATGTGGTGGTTCGCACTTTCAGTTTTGCACGAATGCCACCATCCATCCACGATTTCTGGTTAGGGTATATTTTAATAGTCACAGTGGGTACAACATCTCCAATGCACTCCTTAAAAACTCATTCACAGAGTCAGCGGAACATTTTCCCAGTCCGCATGATCAAAACAATCTTGATGCGTGGATTCCGATTGGTCAGACCAGCGTTGAATGGTTCTAGTCACAGGTACATCCTGTTTGATTTTCTGCCTATAAGACGGTAGGAGCAAGATGGAGTCGTGGTCGGATTTGCCGAAGGGAGGGCCTTGTATGCATCGCGGAAGTTAGAGTAGCAGTGATAAAGTGTATTGCCTGCTCAAGTGCTGCAATCAATATGCTGCTAAAATTTAAGTAGCCTTGTTCTCAAATTTGCTTTCTTAAAATCCCCAGCTACAATAAATGCATATCTGGAGTCCAGTGAAGTTCCTTGAGTGCCGTCGTGGTGTCTGCTTGAGGGGGTATATACACATGTTACGGGCGTCGTAAGAAGCGGACCAAGGTGTAGCGTGGTGAGCGTACATATTCCTTTTTATTAGAATGTCAATAACAATAAACAATACAATAACAATACAAAACGACCGTGAGGCTTAACAGGGCTATGAAGCCTCTAACAAAGTCAACTACCCACACTGAAAGGAGGGAAAAAGGGCTACCTAAGTATGATTCCCAATCAGAGACAACGTTAGACAGCTGTCCCTGATTGAGAACCATACCCGGCCAAAACATAGAAATACAGAAACATAGAAAACAAAACATAGAATGCCCACCACACATCACACCCTGACCTAACCAAATAGAGAAATAAAACGTCTCTCTAGGGTCAGGGCGTGACAACACAGCTGTGACGATAACTGATGAGAATTCTCTTGGGAGATAATATTGCCAGCATTTTATTTGATTGCGTTCCTGTATATTGTTATGATTACACCACGAGTGGTTAATCATGAATCCTACACCCCCGCCCTTTTTCTTCCCAGAGAGGTGTTTATCTCTTTCGGCACGATGAATTAAGAAGCCCGGTGGCTGAACCGACTCCGACAACGTATCCCGAGAGAGCCATGTTTCCGTGAAACTGAGAATTTTACAATCTCTGATGTCTCTCTGGAAGGCAACCCTTGCTCTAATTTGGTCTACTTTGTTTTCAAGAGCCTGGACATTGGCGAGTAGTATACTTGGAAGCTGTGGGCTGTGTGCACACCTACGGAACCTGACCAGGAGGCTGCTCCGTCTGTCTCTTCTGCGGTAACGTTGTTTTGGGTCGGCTTTTGGAATAGATCCACTGTCCTAAGTGGTGGTCCGAACAAAGGATCCGCATCGGGAAAGTCTTATTCCTGGTCGTAATGTTGGTAAGTTAACATCGCTCTTATATCCAATAGTTCTTCCTGGCTGTATGCAATAACACTTAAGATTTTCTGGGCTAACAATATAAGAAATAATACATTAAAAATCAATACTGCATAGGTTTCTAAGGACTTGAAGCGAGGCGACCATCTCAGTTGGCACCATCTTGGAGGTAATTTGAAAAACTTGCATGCTCATTAATGTGCTGGTTGTCATACCGCTGCTGCCATTTCAATGGCATTTGAGAACGTGTTTGAAACATGGAAACATGAACACACTAGCTATTTCCAATCGAACAACTGACTCCAGAAATAAGCTCATCAACTGCGCCTGCAGCAGACGTGATACCCTCTGTCACGGCATTGAAACGCCTGCTCAAGAAAACTGCCGACACAGGCAGTGAACAATCGATTCGGTGGCATTCTCTCTTTACTGTGTCGCCACCATGCCACGTACAAGGACCGCTACTTCGACGCAGACAAGAAACAGGGTTTACGTGAAATGTTACCTACACAGCTGGACAAGATGGAAACGGACACAGTGACAGTGTACACTGAGGAAGAGAGGCCACGGACAGACAGAGCTGAAACTTCACTGCTTGACATGTATGATGAAATCCTGGTTGAGACTGAAATGACTGAACAAATGAAAAATGAAACAGCACAGCAAGTAAGTGAAAGAAATAGGTTTTGATTTTGTTTTACTGGTAATGGAGACATAGGTAAATGCCAACAAAATAACATTTTAGTCAGTGTGGTGTGAATGTGTTTGTGTGTGTAACCTTTATTTAAATAGGCAAGTCAGTTATGAACAAATTCTTATTTACAGTGACGGCCTACCCCGGCCAAACCCGGGCAACGCTGGGCCAATTGTGCGGCACCCTATAGAACTCGCAATCACACATGTGATACAGCCTTGATTCTAAACCAGGGACCATAGTGACGCCTCTCGCCTCAGTGCCTTAGACTTCTGCGTCCATGTGTGTGTGTTAACTATTTAACTGTACTAGAATGCTTAAAAGGCTGCTAAAATGTATAATATCGGTTATCGGGTTTTTGGCAAGGAAAATATTGGATATCGTTATCGGCAAAAAATGGCATATCGGTGCATCACTAGTGACTATAAGGTCTGTTACAGAAAACATACCGTCAAAAGTCAAAAGAGCCACAGTTACAGCAAAAGCCACGGTGTCAGAATCATCAAACTCTGATACTTACGCTCCTGTTCAAAAGTTTGGTGTCACTTAGAAATGTCCTTGTTTTTTAAAGAAAAGCAATTTTTTTTGTCCATTAAAATAACATAAAATTGATCAGATATACAGTGTAGACATAGTACCCGCAAAACACCAGTCTCAACGTCAACAGTGAAGAGGCAACTCTGGGATGCTGGCCTTCTAGGCAGAGTTCCTCTGTCTAGTATCTGTGTTATTTTGCCCATCTTAATATTTTATTTTTACTGGCCAGTCTGAGATATGTCTTTGTATTTGCAACTCTGCCTAGAAGGCCAGCATCCCGGAGTCACCTCTTCAATGTTGACATTGAAACTGGTGTTTTGCTTGTACTATTTAATGAAGCTGCCAGTTGAGGACTTGTGAGGTGTCTGTTTCTCAAACTAGACACTCTAATGTACTTGTCCTCTTGCTCAGTTGTGCACCGGGGCCTCCCACTCCTCTTCAGTTTGCGCTGTTCTGTGAAGGGAGTAGTACACAGGGTTGTACGAGATCTTCAGCTTCTTGGCAATTTGTCACCTTTATTTCTCAGAACAAGAATAGACTGACGAGTTTCAGAAGAAAGTTCTTAATTTCTGTCCATTTTGAGCCTGTAATCGAACCCACAAATCCCGTGATTTTGTGTTAAATGCTCTACAACAAAGCTTTCTTAGTGTCCAACAAGCTTCATCAACCTTGTTCCATTAACCTTGTTCTGAACACCTCCAAAACAAAGGTCATGTGGTTTGGTAAGAAGAATGCCCCTCTCCCCACAGGTGTGATTACTACCTCTGAGGGTTTATAGAGCATGAGGTAGTCACCTCATACAAGTACTTGGGAGTATGACTAGACGGTACACTGTCCTTCTCTCAGCACATATCAAAGCTGCAGGCTAAAGTTAAATCTAGACTTGGTTTCCTCTATCGTAATCTCTCCTTTTTCACCCCAGCTGCCAAACTAACCCTGATTCAGATGACCATCCTACCCATGCTAGATTATGGAGACAATTTATAGATCAGCATTTAAGGGTGCTCTCGAGCGGCTAGATATTCTTTACCATTCGGCCATCAGATTTGTCACCAATGCTCCTTATAGGACACATCACTGCACTCGATACTTCTCTGTAAACTGGTCTCTGTATACCCATCGCAAGACCCACTGGTTGATGCTTATTTATAAAATCCTCTTAGGCCTCACCCCCCCACCTGAGATATCTACTGCAGCGCTCATCCTCCACATACAACACCCGTTCTGCCAGTCACATTCTGTTAAAGGTCCCCGAAAGCACACACACACATCGCTGGGTCGCTCGTCTTTTCAGTTCGCTGCAGCTAACGACTGGAACGAACTGCAACAAAAACTCAAACTGGACAGTTTTATCTCAATCTCTTCATTCAAAGACTCAAATCATGGACACTCTTACTGACAGTTGTGGCTGCTTTGGGTGATGTACCACGTTTTGCGCTGCTACCATGTTGTGTTGCTACCATGCTGTGTTGTCATGTGTTGCTGCCTGGCTATGTTGTCGTCTTAGGTCTCACTTCATGTAGTGTTGTGTTGTCTCTCTTGTCGTGATGTGTGTTTTGTCCTATATTTATATTTCATGTTTTTCATTTTTTATCCCAGGCCCCGGCCTTTTGTCTTTTGGTAAGCCGTCATTGTAAATAAGAATTTGTTCTTAACTGACTTGCCTAGTTAAATAAAAGTTAAATTAAATTAAAAGTAGTGTCACGACTTCCGCCGAGGGTGGCTCCCCTGCCTGTTCGGGCGGCGCTCGACGGCCGTCGTCACCGGCTAACTAGCCGCCACGGATCCCTTTTCCCTTGTCTGTTGGTTTAGTCTTATTAGTTGCACCTGTTTCTTTTGTGTTTCTTGATTTCTGGTCTATGTCAGCCTGTTAGGCCCGCTGGGGTTTGTGCGGGATTATTTTGTGTTCACTGTTGGTGTTGGATGTAATTTTCTCTCCGGATCGTTTTGCCCTGTGAGCTTGGGCAGGTCAGTGTTTCTGTGCCCTGTGTTTGGCGTGACCGTTTTTGATAAATAAATAGTCTATTATTGAACCCTCTGCTCTCTGCGCCTGACTCCTACCCTCCACACCTAGTAACCCGTGACAAGTAGCCTGATTTTTCATCCATTATCCTCCTCCTACAAGGCCTAGGCCCATTTTATGCAGTTTTTTTTGTAGTTGCCCTGGAAGCAAGTAGTACTACCCAGTACCCACACAGTCAGAGAATAGATGAAGGTTTACTACACAGTACTTCTATGTTAATTCATCTCCCCATTACAACATTCAAAATTGATGATAACGAATTTACTGAGGAAAAATAAATTGTTTATTCATTGCTGTGTAAACTAGACTAGAAATACTAATTCCCCACAATACAATACCTGTCTATTGTCATATTCTACCACAGAATATGAATAATAGAAAAAGCAAGGGGTGAAACAAAAGGAAAGAACAATGGGACTGATCAATCAAGAAGCGGAACCAACACACACACACAACAGAGGTAAAAAAAAAAGGAGTTCAAACACTTGCCAATGTGATTTCACAGGCATCAAGTTAATGTGGGTATTGTATTGTGCTGAAGCTTGGACCCCTGCCAGTTTATCTTACAGTGTTGTAAGAGTGACAGTGGATGACGTGAGCATGTGTTACATTGACAATGGTGTCTGATCTTAGCTAATATACTCTTATGGGATTGACTGTTGTCTCATATTCATATTAGGCTGTCCCCAAACTGTACCTGAGCTACAGTATCCTTGCTACGACGAGGCCACAGAAATTCAGATGGCGCCACAACAAATAAGATGAAATGGAGGAATACTCAAGACGCATAAACAGGACTGCCTCTGACTTGGTTGTCTGCTTAGCCAGGGGACTCTGATGCCAGATAAAGTGAGTGTCAGCAGTGGCATATGTCCAACCTAAACCAGTGATGCAAAAGCAAGAAGCCGAAACACAATGGCAGAGAGTCTCCGTCAACACCTGCAGCAGCGCGCTTCCCTCCCAGAGCCGTAGATGTATTTGTAAAGTTACGCCTTATACACTTCTGATGCCACTAGCTGTTAGCCCTCTCAGTCTCCGTCTACAGCTCAGCCCCTGTAATGTCGAGGGAAGTGTCACCCTGTCACCGCCATACCAGGGATCAACCCGCTGTGTGTATTTATGAACCTATCTCAGTTTTGAGGAGGCAGGGGAGAAATGACAAGAGAGACTCTTTCATCTAATCCGTGTGGCGTAATTTGCACCTCAGTAAATTTAATTGATGACTACTGATCAAATACGCTCTTTGAAAAAAAATATAATTTTTTTTTGTTTTTTTTGTAAAAAGAATTCTTAATGCTACTGATGAGGTGGTGTTGATGGATCAGTTTGGGGGAGTTTTGATCTTTAAAGTCATGGAAAGAGGACAATAACAGAACCAATCTACTAAAATAAAAATCTACAATCATTTTCTTTGTCTTTATTTTATGGGAAATTACCCAAAACCTTGAGCCAAGAATGTCAACTCCAATGAGAGTGTTATTAGACAATGTCCATTATGATAAAACCGATTATAACGGACAAACAAATCAAACATAAAAATATTAAAATGTTCCTGTATCACAATAATCAGTGTAAACTTCAACTTTTGTTAGGCAATTTAAAACTGTATTATGTTCTGATAAATAATTTATGCAACGAGGTAGAAAACAACCTACACATGGCAAATCATTCAATAGACGAACGTCTATAGATACGGTATAGATTCAGTGTTCATATTATTTCCCCATTGTAATTCTTAATAAAAGTTTCTTATAGCTCCAGTAGCTTAGTACAGTAAGCTACCCACCTATTCTGTGTTGTATGGTGTACTCTGTCCTCCTGAGGTCTAACCTGAGCCTCAGTGTCACTCAGAGAAAGTGGTAGTGACAGTCTCTCTTCTCACTGTCAACGTTACGCTGCTCTGTGTATCCAACTAACTAACTAACCAACCTCCGTTCCGTGGTTCTCTCATTCCCACAGCTGAACCGAACAGAAGGCATGTGCTTTGCAAAACAAACCAACAAAATAAACTGAAAAGACGAACAGATCAGATGAAAGACTAAACAACATGGCCTGGTAACAAACATGCCCCCTGGCCATGACACTTCCTCCTTCCTCCTCCTAAGTAGGTTACCCCAATTTACCACTCCTCTCTGATCTCAGTTCTCACTTAAACAGGTTATGAGGAACTTTGTAAAGTTCACCACCTTGGTAGGTCAAGATTGATAATATTGTAGGACATTTTCTTCGATAAAAATGAAGACCAGGGATACAATTAATACCCTCACTCAAGCATGCTGCCGAACAAACACGTCAATCTATTGATGTTGCCTAACTAATTGTAAAGCAGGGACTCCAAAAGCAGATGTTGCATTTCAAAGCAGTTCTGAGCAAGGAGACAGGTTATGATTTATGCTAAAACATGTGGCTTCAAAGCACCGAATGAGGCTTCTAAACAAATTGAACAAGTCAAGCACTATTCACCCAGGACCGCGTGAGAGCCTGGCGCATGCAGATCAGAGGCGCGCGGCTGCCGCTTGTAATATCGCTCACCAGAGGAGCGGTCCCGCTGGGGGTAGCGGCAGCGCAGAGAGGCTAGCGCTGAGCAGCGGTAGGCAGCAGAGACGGGAATAGTGTTGAAACGTCGAACACAGCTGCAACACCTGTGCAGCAGAAAATATAAACCCCCTCTCGATTCGTCAGCTTGATAGGAGGGGTAGTGGAGGAGGAGAGGAAGAGAAGGGGTGGGCAGCACCTTGAGACTTGACACCCTTTCTGCGGCTGGCACCATTATTTGGGAGGAGATCGAAGAGGCAGTAAAGAGATACACAAGGCATGTGTCAACAATCAACATACTGATGCAATTCTAGTAAGCATATTACTGTATTAAATAAAGCTGGGTTACTTGGTGGAAGGAGGAGGAGGGGGTCTTAGTTAAATGTGTTTATCTCTGTTGTCTTCCAGATGAGTCACCTAAAGGTGTAAAAGGTGTGTTATAATAATTACAGACCATCTGATCCCAAACTGGACTGTCACAGCAGATTGCTACTCATCTCTTATGGATCTCTGACAGAATGTGACCTAACAGACACTTCTCTTTCCAGGGCTCACTTGAAAACGAGATTCCTATCTCAGTGAAAATTTCAATATTGATTAGAAAGGGCGAAACAGGCAAGAAAATAAATGATAATGCGATGGATCAATATACTACAGATTTGTAAGTCAGTTCTGTATTGAAATCTAATAAGAACAAAGCTAATTGTTTTTCTACAGAAGTGTGGAAGGAGCTTGTTTCATACCAGCTTCTACACTTACAGAAGTATTTTCCCCATCTTGATTTGACTCCCCTACATATCAAAAGACAGGCTGTATATTCTTATTAAGGACTTCACTCTTAAGTCATTTTTCCTTCTGTTTTTCATTTGATGCAAGCTAAATTGGGACAGAGAGAAATGAATAGCTACATTTCTAATTAACTTCATAACATCTGCACTTGTTCTGCCTTTGAGAGAGGCAGTGCACTTTCCTTTTAACCTATTCCAACACATTTGCATACCAAGGTAAATCTTGATGCTGGCACTCTTACAGAAAGAAGAGAAGAGCGAGAGGAAACATTTTCAAAAATGGAAATGAACCCTCACTTGTGCGTGTAGATCAAAGGAGCAGAATTATTCAACTTTTTGCCATTGCTTGATCTTTAAAAAAGAAGAAGGAAAAAGTAGGGGATGAATCTGGATCGATGAATCTGGATGGACAAATCTGTTTAAGTTAGATGGGTTCTCTGGTTGTTTCACGAGGGTCCCATTTTATTCTTCTATTTACAAAACTGATCCATGATCTATCCAGCCTAGTACCAGTCTGTTTACCTAATATTCCACTCCTTGTACCCCGTGTCATATGCCAAAGAGGTCATGGTTAGCACAACAAAGATTAGTAAAGAGTGGAATGATAGCTAAACAGACCGATACCCAGGCTATTGTTAGTTCTATGTTTGAATGTATGACTACTTGATTGTACAGGACTCATTAAAAGCATTCCAACAGGAATAGTTACGATGAATTCATTCTTGTTCAGCCCTTTCTATCTCAATTTACACTGAGTACACCAAACATTAAGAACACCTTCCTCATATTGAGTTGCCCCCCAAATCAAATCAAATCAAATCAAATTTATTTATATAGCCCTTCGTACATCAGCTGATATCTCAAAGTGCTGTACAGAAACCCAGCCTAAAACCCCAAACAGCAAGCAATGCAGGTGTAGAAGCACCCCCCCCCTTTTCACTTCAGAACAGCCTCAATTCGATGATGCATGGACACTACAAGGTGTCGAATGCGTTCCACAGGGATGCTGGCCCATGTCTCCAATGCTTCCCACAGTTGTGTCAAGTTGGCTGGATGTCCTTTGGGTGGTGGACCATTCAGACCACACACACAGGAAACTATTCAGTGTGAAAAACCCAGTAGCGTTGCAGTTCTTGACACAAACTGGTGCGCCTGGCACCGACACTACCGGTCAAAAGTTTGGACACACCTACTCATTCAAGGGTTTTTCTTTATTTTTTTACTATTTCTACATTGTAGAATAATAATGAAGACATCAAAACTATGAAATAACAAATATGGAATCATGTAGTAACCATTTTTGTTTTATATTTTATGTTTGTGATTCTTCAAATAGTCACCCTTTGCCTTGATGACAGCTTTGCACATTCTTGGCATTCTCTTAACCAGCTTCACCTAGAATGCTCTTCCAACAGTCTTGAAGGAGTTCCCACATACGCTGAGCAAGTGTTCGCTCCTTTTCCTTCACTCTGCCATCCAACTCATCACAAACCATCTCAACTTGGCTGAGGTCGGGGGATTGTGGAGAACAGGTTATCTGATGCAGCACTCCATCACTCTCCTTCTTGGTAAAATAGCCCTTACACAGCCTGGAGGTGTGTTGGGTCATTGTCCTGTTGAACAACAAATGATAGTCCCATTAAGCCTCGTTTGGCCGCCTTTCCTTCCAGTTCTCTGCTGCAAATGACTGGAACAAATTGTAAAAATCACTGAAACTGGAGACTCATATCTCCCTCACTAACTTTAAGCATCAGCTGTCAGAGCAGCTTACAGATCATTGCACCTGTACATAGCCAATCTCTAAATAGCCCACCCAACCACCTCATGCCCATATTTATTATTATTATTATTATTTGTATTTTATTTTCTCATTTGCACCCTAGTATCTCTACTTGCACATTCATCTTCTGCACATCTATCACTCCAGTGTTTAATTGATAAATTGTAATTATTTCGCTACTATGGCCTATTTACAGTTACGACTTAGAATATGTGGACAACTATAAATACCTAGGTGTCTGGCTAGACTGTAAACTCTCCTTCCAGACTCATATTAAGCATCTCCAATCCAAAATTACATCTAGAATCGGCTTCCTATTTCGCAACAAAGCCTCCTTCACTCACGCTGCCAAACGTACCCTCGTAAAACTGACTATCCTACTGATCCTTGACTTCGGCGATGTCATTTACAAAATAGCCTACAACACTCTACTCAGCCAATTGGATGCAGTCTATCACAGTGCCATCCGTTTTGTCACCAAAGCCCCAAATACTACCCACCACTGAGACCAGTATGCGCTCGTTGGCTGGTCCTCGCTACATATTCGTCGCCAAAACCACTGGCTCCAGGTCATCTATAAGTCTTTGCTAGGTAATGCTCCGCATTTGTCTCAACTCACTGGTCACCATAGCAACACCCACCCGTAGTACATGCTCCAGCAGGTATATTTCACTGGTCATCCCCAAAGCCAACACGTACTTTGGCTGCCTTTCCTTCCAGTTCTCTGCTGCCAATGACTTGAACGAATTGCAAAAAAAATCAAATCACTGAAGTTGGAGACATATCTCCATCACTAACTTTAAGCATCAGCTGTCAGAGCAGCTTACTGATCGCTGCAGCTGTACACAGCCCATCTGTAAATAGCCCATCTAACCAACTACCTACCTCATCCCATATTTGTTTTTTATTTTCTGCTCTTTTGCACTCTAGTATTTCTACTTGCACATCCTCATCTGCACATTTATCACCCCAGTGTTAATTGCTAAATTGTAATTACTTCTCAACTATGGCCTATATACAGTGGGGCAAAAAAGTATTTAGTGCAAGTTCTCCCACTTAAAAAGATGAGAGAGGCCTGTAATTTTCATCATAGGTACACTTCAACTATGACAGACAAAATTAGAATTGTTTTTTTTTTAAATCAAGAAAATCACATTGTAGGATTTTTTATGAATTTATTTGCAAATTATGGTGGAAAATAAGTATTTGGTCAATAACAAAAGTTTATTGCAATACTTTGTTATATACCCTTTGTTGGCAATGACAGAGGTCAAACGTTTTCTGTAAATCTTCACAAGGTTTTCACACACTGTTGCTGGTATTTTGGCCCATTCCTCCATGCAGATCTCCTCTAGAGCAGTGATGTTTTGGGGCTGTTGCTGGGCAACACAGACTTTCAACTCCCTCCAAAGATTTTCTATGGGGTCGAGATCTGGAGTGGCTTAGCCAGTCTCTAGGACTTTGAAATGCTTCTTATGAAGCCACTCCTTCGTTGCCCGGGCGGTGTGTTTAGGATCACTGCCAATGCCCTTGCTGATGGAAGGAGGTTTTCACTCAAAATCTCACGATACATGGCCCCATTCATTCTTTCCTTTACACGGATCAGTCGTCCTGGTCCCTTTGCAGAAAAACAGCCCCAAAGCATGATGTTTCCACCCCCATGCTTCACAGTAGGTATGGTGTTCTTTGGATGCAACTCAGCATTCTTTGTCCTCCAAACACGACGAGTTGAGTTTTTACCAAAAAGTTATATTTTGGTTTCATCTGACCATATGACATTCTCCCAATCTTCTTCTGGATCATCCAAATGCTCTCTAGCAAACTTCAGACGGGCCTGGACATGTACTGGCTTAAGCAGGGGGACACGTCTGGCACTGCAGGATTTGAGTCCCTGGTGGCGTAGTGTGTTACTGATGGTAGGCTTTGTTACTTTGGTCCCAGCTCTCTGCAGGTCATTCACTAGGTCCCCCCGTGTGGTTCTGGGATTTTTGCTCACCGTTATTGTGATAATTTTCACCCCACGGGTTGAGAACTTGAGTGGAGCCCCAGATCGAGGGAGATTATCAGTGGTCTTGTATGTCTTCCATTTCCTTATAATTGCTCCCACAGTTGATTTCTTCAAACCAAGCTGCTTACCTATTGCAGATTCAGTCTTCCCAGCCTGGTGCAGGTCTACAATTTTGTTTCTGGTGTCCTTTGACAGCTCTTTGGTCTTGGCCATAGTGGAGTTTGGAGTGTGACTGTTTGAGGTTGTGGACAGGTGTCTTTTATACTGATAAGTTCAAACAGGTGCCATTAATACAGGTAACGAGTGGAGGACAGGTCTGTGAGAGCCAGAAATCTTGCTTGTTTGTAGGTGACCAAATACTTATTTTCCACCATAATTTGCAAATAAATTCATTAAAAATCCTACAATGTGATTTTCTGGATTTTTTTTCTCATTTTGTCTGTCATAGTTGAAGTGTACCTATGATGAAAATTACAGGCCTCTCTCATCTTTTTAAGTGGGAGAACTTGCACAATTGGTGGCTGACTAAATACTTTTTTGCCCCACTGTATTGCCTTACCTCCTTACTTCATTTGTACACACTGTATACAGATTTTTCTATTGTGTTATGGACTGTACCTTTGTTAATCCCATGTGTAACTCTTTGTTGTTGTTTTTGTCTTACTGCTTTGCTTTATCTTGGCCAGGTCAAAGTTGTAAATGAGAACTTGTTCTCATCTGGCCTACCTGGTTAAATCAAAACTTTTTTTAAAGTTGTGTTTTTCATTGCAGCAATTTGACAATGAAGGCCTGACTCACACAGTCTCCTCTGAACAGTTGATGTTGAGATGTGTCTGTTACTTGAACTCTGTGAAGCATTTATTTGGGCTGCAATTTCTGAGGCTGGTAACTCTGATGAACTCTGGGTCTTCCATTCCTGTGGCAGTCCTCATGAGAGCCAGTTTCATCATAGCCCTTGATGGTTTTTGCCACTGCACTTGAAGAAACGTTCAAAGTTCTTAAAATGTTCTGTATTGACTGACCTTCATGTCTTAAAGTAATCATGGGGACTGTCGTTTCTCTTTGATTATTTGAGCTGTTCTTGCCATAATATGGACTTGGTCTTTTACCAAATAGGTCTATCTTCTGTATAGTTTTGATGTCTTCACTATGATTCTAGAAAATAGAAAATAGTAAGAATAAAGGAAAACGCTTCAATGAGTAGATGTTCTAAAACTTTTGACCGGTAGTGTATTACCATACCCCACTCAAAGGAACTTCAATATTTTGTATTGCCCAATTTACCCTCGGAATGGCACACACCGACAATTGTCTCAAGGCTTCAAAATCCTTCTTTAACCCGTCTCCTCCCCTTCATCTACACTGATTGAAGTGGATTTAACAAGTGACATCAATAATTAGCTTTCACCTGGATTCACCTGGTCAGTCTGTCATGGAAAGAGCAGGTGTTCTTAATGTTTTGTACACCCAATATGGGCTTGGGTACTGAGTAGCACATGTTACTTAGACATGACTGAAATAAAATCCTCTTGGCATCTTCTGTAACCCAGTGAAACACACTGAACAGTATTCAAAAGAGTACAGGAATAAGGAACAGAAACAGACACCTAATGGTAATTCAGATTGTTTAATGAAAAACATTCCAAATCATGTAGTTGTTATTGTAGATAAAACATTGTTTTATTTTTAACTACTCGTGGGAGATGTCCAGAACACATTCCTGTACCACCCCACTAGGGAGAGCTCTTGAGACAGCAGTAGGTTTAGTCGGACAGCAGTAGAGGTCTGTGAATGGTACAGGGCAAATAATGGACCATAGCCCAGGCCTGGTTAACACGAGTTCAACTTAACACGTACTTTTATTTCACAGTACAACTGGACAGGGAAAAAAAATGTAGTGTAGTTGGTCACCCACTTCAGCCATTTCTAACTTCCCAACTAGTGCATATACCTCTTACTCCATTCCAACTACTACAGCTAAATCAACCTAGGTCTCAGAAAGCCCTGTGAAATAGGAGCAGGCTTAACAACCCCCACCCAGACCCAGAGGAGGCACCTGCACGGCCAGCTTCTGACTGATGTGACTGATACTACAGCAGCACACCCAAAGCTTCCTTAACAAGTCCTCCTTTGATGCAGACCGCACAATGCTGTCTCTATACAGCACGGCGGACCCAGGGAAGAGTAGCTGCTGCTTCTGCAAAAGCTAACGGGGATTCCAAATAAAACAAATAAACTGACCGCACTGCCTGGCTGTATGTGGGGTACACTGGGGCAAGCCTCTGGGGCAAGCGTCTGGGGCAGAATAAAATAAAAGACAACCCCAAAACCAAACACTGGTGTGAAACTGAGACAAAGGTATTGAGAGGAGGACTTGGAGAGCGTTTGATGTCTTGCTGAGGTTCCTCATCTTCTCCACAAGGGGGCCCTCTCTGAGAACATTTTCAAAGCAGTGAGTCCAAGCAGAAAGAAGTCTCTTAACTGAGGATTGAACCCAGGTCTCCTGCATGTCCCAAGACTGTGTTAGCCTGCTGAGATAAAGTCAAGGCCTTTGTTTGAGGAGCCAACCTAATTCTGTCGTTTTCTAGCAAGGTTCAAGCCAGCGTGGTTATGAATCCAAACCACCTCCTTCACCCAAGCACGTACGTCAACATCAGCATCACTGTCATAATCACTATGTTCACTGTCTATCTATGAAACATCAGTCAGTCAACAGGGCCTACCATAATGTATTTAATACATATATATCAGGTTCCTCCCTCTAAGTCTGTGTGGTCTGCTATAACTACCATGTAAATCATCAGAAAAGAAGTCTACCCCTTTATGCATCTATCATAACTCCTTCAGCAAGGCCATTGGCATCTAATGAAAAAGGAGGGAGAGGTAGAAAGAGCGAGAGAGACTTAACCCGGTCAGCCCAGTAGCCAGGCAGGGAGGTGGGGCGGGGGAGGAGGAGGTTGGAGACCCCTGGCCCTTGGCTTTGTCTGCCTGCTGAGCGCGGCCATCAGATAACGTCCAAGACAATAGCGCTCCATTCTGAGCTGAGGTCGGCTCTGAAATTAGCCAGGAAGTGGCTGACCGGTGGTGAGCGTCGAGCGAGCAGGGTCAGGATCCCCTGGGTTTGCTCAGCCCTGACCTGACGGAGCACGCCGCCTGGCTGCTGAATGGCTGGAGACGAGAGCACTGCCAGGGAGAAAGAGGAAATGAGAAACCCTGTGCCTGACCACCCGGTTGGAGCCACGGAACGGACGCCCTTTGATGATGTTGCAGAAATGGCTAATGCCCAGGGGTCTGGGGGTTAAAGCTGAAAGCAGAGGAAAGGTGATGGAAGAGGAGAGATGAGAGGAGAGAGAGAGAGAGAGAGAGAGGAGGATAGAGGCCAGATAGAGAAGTCAAGCAACATGTCCAATACCCTTTTACCAATATCAATTAACACTATTGTACTTCTATTTAGAGTTTTCCAGTATGGCTTTGAGTCTGTGGTGCTAGGGAGCCAGTAGGGACCCGCTGAGTTCACTTCTCCCTGCCCTCTGGCCTGGTCCTGCTGACATCAGCCTGTCTACCCTGCCTTCAGCAGCTCCTTGTAGGGCTGGGAACTGCCAGGGACCTCACAATATGATATTACCACGATGCTTAGGTGCCACTCACAAGACTCACAATTCTATATAAATTGCGATTAGATACTGTGATTTTATTGCGAATTGATGTTCCAAACATTGCTCACTATATATGAATTCTGCAGAGAGACAAGAGAGAGCATTTTATTTCACCAGGTAGGCTAGTTGAGAAGAAGTTCTCATTTACGACTGCGACCTGGCCAAGATAAAGCAAAGCAGTTTGACACATACAACACAGAGTTACACATGGAATAAACAAACATACAGACAATAATACAGTAGAAAAAAAGTATACTGTATGTACAGTGTGTCATGAGCATGAGAATCATTTGTTTTGATCAATCATGGAAATAAAATGGCTGAAAACATCTTGGCTCACTATTTAAAAATAAGATATAGGAGCTATAGGATGAAAAATACCAGAGTTTTGGCGCAGGTATATAATATATATATTTTTTTTTACAGTACTAGTCAAAGGTTTGGACACACCTACTCATTCAAGGGTTTTTCTTTATTTTTTACAATGTTCTACATTGTAGAATAGTAGTGAAGACATCCACACTCTGAAATGACACATGGAATCATGTATTTAACAGCAAAGCAGCCAAAAAATGCTCAGCATATGTGGGAACTCCTTCAAGAAGATAGTTGAGAGAATGCCAAGACTGAGCAAAGCTGTCAACAAGGCAAAGGGTGGGTACTTTGAAGAATCAAATATAAAATATATTTAGATTTGTTTAAACACTTTTTTGGTTACTGATTACTCCATATGTGTTATTTCATAGTTTTGATGTCTTCACTATTATTCTACAATGTAGAACAATAAAGAAAAATCCTGGAATGAGTAGGTGTGTCCAAACTTTTGACTTGTACTGTATATTTTAATAAAATGAATATATTTGACAAAGTATTGATATAATATCATCCAAAACAATATTGCGATATGAAACTGTATCGTTTAACCAGAATATAGATTGTGGGCTGGGCTATATACAGCTGAAGTCGGAAGTTACAATACACTTAGGTTGGAGTCATTAAAACTCGTTTTTCAACCACTCCACAAATTTCTTGTGAACAAACTATAGTTTTGGCAAATCGGACTACTATCTACTTTGTGCATGACACAAGTAATATTTCCAACAATTGTTTACAGACTGAGTATTTCACTTATCACAATTCCAGTGGGTCAGAAGTTCACATACACTAAATGGACTGTGCCTTCCAGAAAATTATGTCATGGCTTTGGAAGCTTCTGATAGGCTAATTGACATCATTTGAGTCAATTGGAGGTGTACCTGTGGATATATTTCAAGGCCTACCTTCAAACTCAGTGCCTCTTTGCTTGACATCATGGGAAAATCAAAAGAAATCAGCCAAAACCTCAGAAAAAACATTGTAGACCTCCACAATTCTGGTTCATTTTTGGGGGCAATTTCCAAATGCCTGAAGGAACCACGTTCATCTATACAAACAATAGCACTCAAGTATAATAACCATGGGACCACGCAGCCGTCATACCGCTCAGGAAGGAGACGCGTTCTGTCTCCTAAATCAATCCCAGAACAACAGCAAAGGACCTTATTAAGATGCTGGAGGAAACAGATACAAATGTATCTATATCCACAGTAAAACGAGTCCTTTCTCGACATAACCTGAAAGGCCGCTCAGCAAGAAAGAAGTCACTGCTCCAAAACCGCCATAAAAAAGCCAGACTACGGTTTGCAACTGCACATGCAGACAAAGATGCTACCCAAAACATTTGGCCCAAGTTAAACAATTTAAAAGGCAATGCTACCAAATACTAATTGAGTGTATGTAAACTTCTGACCCACTGGGAATGTGATGAAATAAATAAAAGCTGAAATAAATTGTTCTCTCTACTATTATTATGACATTTCACATTCTTAAAATAAAGTGGTGATCCTAACTGACCTAAGACAGGGAATTTTTACTAGGATTAAATGTCAGGAATTGTGAAAAACTGAGTTTAAATGTGTTTGGCTAAGGTGTATGTAAACCTCCGACTTCAACTGTATATAGTTGGCTTGAACGGACTTCCCAGGACAGAAACAACTTTAACCGAAGTTGCTGCAGCTAGTGAGCTCATATTTCCTGACCTGCCTTGAACTTTAGGTGAGGTGAGCCTGTTGGCTGCACTGATGCATCTCAAGGGCCTACTCCACAAAAGCCTCACGCACAAGACAGCAGAAAGTACTGAAGTGGTTCAACGCAAACGCATGTCCTACCCTACCAGCTCTGTAGAATCTACACCCTCCACACCTTATTTCACATCAAGAATATAGTTTGGGAAGAATGTCAGTTTGGACAATAACTATAGTATAATAAAATACAAAATACAATTGGTGTCACTTCATCCACTAGCCAAGAGCCATTCAACTTTAGTGCAGAGTAGCTGGTTCCTGTGGTACAGTTTAAATACCAAAGGCTGTAGGAGACCTCACTCTACTGTATATGTAGTCTCTGGCTTTTTCTAATATATTAATACTGTACTTCCCTCTTTTGAATTCTTTGGCTTTATCTGGAAAGTAACTATGTGTGTGTATTTGTGTGTGTTGTGGGCTAGGAGTGGAGGCACGGTAGGGTAGCGAAGAATACAATGGCAGCAGCAGCCCTCACAATGAGGCTCAAGGCTGTGTCGCCGCTGAGCACTTGAGCTGCACAATGCTCCGGCACGGGCCAGGATGTCAAACACGTGCGCGTACACACACACACACACAAATAATATAAAACACACAACCAGCAAGAAAACAGAAAAAGCCTGGCAATGTTGCAGATGATCCATCTATTCCATTGGATCCATTGCGCTAGGCAAGCTCAGTTACCTTTGCTCAATCAAGCACAGCTAAAGTATTTGAAAGAAAAACAAATACTATTTGAATCCAGGTCTGACCTTTCTTTCCTTTCTACAGTGTATTCAGAAACGTATTGCATACCCCATGACTTATTCCACACTTTGGTGTGTTACAGCCTGAATTCACAATGTTTTTTTTTAAAGTATCACCCATCTACACACAATACCCCATACTGACAAAGTGAAAACATGTTTTTAATGTATTCAAAATGAAATACAGAAATATTTAATTTACATAAGGATTTACACCCCTGAGTCACTCAGGAACATTCACTGTCTTCTTGGTAAGCAACTCCAGTGTAGATTTGGCCTTGTGTTTTAGGTTATTGTTCTGCTAAAAGGTGAATTCATCTCCCAGTGTCTGGTGGAAAGTAGATTGAAACAGGTTTTCCTCTAGGATTTTACCATGTGCTAAGCTCCATTCCATTCCTTTTTTATTCTGAAAAACTCCCCAGTCCTTAACAATTACAAGAATACCCATAACATGATGCCGCCACCACTATGCTTGAAAATATGGAGAGTGGTACTCGGTAATGTGTTGTATTGGATTCGCCCCAAACATAACACTTTATAGTCAAGACAACAAGTTAATTGCTTTGCCACGTTTTTTGCAGTATTACTTTAGTGCCTTGTTGTAAACAGAATACATGTTTTGGAATATTTTTATTGTGTACGGGCTTCATTATTTTCACTCTGTCAATCAGGTTCGTGTTTTGGAGTAACTACAATATTGTTGATCCATCCTCAGTTTTCTATCACAGCCAATAAACTCTGTAACTGTTTTAAAGTCACCATTGGCCTCATGGTGAAATCCCTGAGTGTTTTCCTTCCTCTCCAGCAACTGAGTTAAGAAGGATGCCTGTATCTTTGTAGTGACTGAGTGTATTGAAACACTATCCAAATTGTAATGAATCACCATGCCCAAAATTGTACCCCTCTACCAATAGGTGCCCTTCTTTGCGAGGAATTGGAAAACATCCCTGGTCTTTGTGCTTGAATCATTTTAACAACCATAATTTCAATTTTATATTATGGGGTATTGTGTGTAGGCTAGTGACCAAAACATCTATATTTAATACATTTTAAATTCAGGCAGTAACACAACAAAATGTGGAAAAAGTCAAGGGATGTGACTACTTTATGTCAGACAGGCAGAAAAAACACACCGATGAGACTAAACACAAGGCAGACGACAAGGGTTTTGTTTTCCATCCGAGGCCCCATATTGTAACAGTGGCGCCCAGTGGTCAGGGTTGAGGAGACAGTAACAGTGACTGGAGGGTCAGCATCATCAAGGAGAGGAAAGGAAGGCCAGAGGAGGAACCAGTGTTGACCTTTTGTTCTCCTCGCAGAGAGGATAAACCACATGGGTGCTTATACAACATAGACACAACAATCAAGAGGTCACTGTTTTATCCTCGTTAGACAACCCCTTGACCTCTCAGCAGTCACCGATTTGGTACAATCCCCAACATGGAGGAGCAAAGAACCTCACCCATCGTCAGCGCTTTAGGGTGCAGTGACACGTCATCAGAGCACACTTCCTTCTTCCTCTTCAGCCACAGCAGACACAACTATTTACATCATTCGTAATTTACACAACCAGGTTGAATGCCCGTAACAGAAAAGGTTGATTACTCAAGCATCTGTTTCCCCATTTGGCCTGACATGGACTACTGGAACAAGGATCTAAAATAGCCAACCTACACCCACACCTACAGTACACATTCCCATCCTGCGGGAGCCAAGAGGACGTCAGCCAGAGACAGGGAAATGGTCCCATTACAGTTATTGGGAAAGGGAAAGATGGATGAGGGGAAGAGTAACAGGGTGCTACCCATTCGCCCCGGAGATGGATCCCACAGATGTCTGATGAGTGGACAGTGTTGGCCTAATGTACATAGTCAGTCTTCCTAGTATCGTATTCACGCCTCAAGGTTCGTGAAGGTGAAACACAGGTCTCGCAGGTGTACAATTGACTCTCAGGTCATGAACATAAAATTATTCATATCCTGTAAATTAATCATCAATTTATTATTTTTACGTCTGGGAACAAAATGCAACAATTCATTGGCCATACTGTGGAAGTGGTGTAACGTTCTAACCATAAAAAGGATGTCTACCAGAAGTCTATGCAAAAGAGAGCACTGAAAACATCAATGTCTTACTTGTAACTCATAACTTGAAGGGAGGAACATTTCCAATGAAATCCGACAAGCAGTAATTAGATCATAGGAGTAATCTGGGGAAATAAAGACAAGCTTAATTAACCACACACACACACACACACACACACACACACACACACACACACACACACACACACACACACACACACACACACACACACACACACACACACACACACACACACACACACACACACACACACACACACACACACACACACACACACACACACACACACACAGTTAGAATTGCAAGACTTATTCTAATACTCATTGATATTTGTTGGAGATGCAACAAAGAATAACTACCTCATTACACATGCTCTATGAAATGTTTCTAATGTTGAAATGATTCATTGTATGTGGTCCAATATTTTACACAACATGCCTTGGCAAAGTACTGGGAACAGAATTCACGCAGAACCTGGTTATTTGTAGCTATATTGGATTTAGATAAACATCAGGAGATATTTTTGCTTTGGACTGGCTCTTCCCCACAGCATCTTAAGATGGTGTCCTGGTGTGGAAGTTACATAAGAGTTATGACAGAGAGCAAAGAACCTTCAATCTCAACTGTCTGAGCATGCACAATCAGCAGATACATGACGGACAAGGACGGATAAAGGAGTAGATAAAACCAAACAAAGAGGTGTGCTGGGCCCAAATGGGATGGAGAGGAGAGGCGCATGGGGAGTAAGTGAGAGGAAAGGGATGGGAGAGGTACAGCAAGGAGACGAGACCTGGACGAGACAGGGACATGAGGCCTAGGCAGGAGAGGTGGGCCGCCATCCCCGCCTCCCGCCAGGCCCGCCCTCCTCATAGACAAGGTCAGATCCAAAGGACAGAGCCACTGCGGGGAGGGGGGGTCACCATAAAGGAGATAAGCAACAATAGGAGGAACTATAGCACACAAAATCACTGGAGAGTCACGACCCCTCCCAGGCAGAGAAGAATGGAAAAACCCTGCGCATAACAGTCCTTCTTAACCCAGGGGGAGCAAGACAGAGGAGGACACACACTGAGGACACGCATGCAGGCAAACAGACACACACACTCACTAAGGAGGAGATGGAGGAGACAGCATGGGTGGATCAGATCTTTTTTAAATTTTATATAATGTAATTCATGTTTACGCAACAAGGAAAGTGGGATCATAGGAAGACTCCGCCAAGCATAACGCTTGCCAAGCCATCTAAGACTATTTTCGTACAACCCTCAGAACTCCCCACACCAGTCTTTTCTGTTCCAAGACTTTGTTTCATACAAATAATGATTACGCATCTTCAAAATAAAAAAAATACCCCTCTATTGAAATAATGGGGTCCCACTTTAAACAAACCACAACTTATAAAAGCTTTATAGAGCATTCGTAAAATCTTCATAAACACTGTTTCCCCTGCTAAATTGTTGCCGCCACTCCCCAAAATAAAGCAAAATATATATTTTGCAAACTAAGCCCTTTTTCTTCTTACCTAGAGGCTAAAGAAATCATGGATACAATGTTTATGTCTCCGCATGCAGTTTGAAGGAAAGTGCTAACCAGCCTTAGCCAGCTAGCATGCTAGCTGTTCCTGTAGACTTCCAGTCATAGTTAGCAATGGCTCACGAAACTACCTTCAACTTCCTTCCAACTGCACACAGAGACATACAAATGTTGCACTATTCCTTTAAGATCAGAGTGACAAGTTGCAACACATATTTGTAGCAAACAGAGCAAGCAGAGGTGCGAATGAGAGCCACGAGCACACAGACACCTGTTACTCCTCATCACCTCCCTACAGTGCAGTGGCGTGCATTGATTATATTTCAGATGGTGTCAACATAATTACATTTTCATGCATTTTGAACTAGAATGTATTTTTTAAAGGTCAGCAGAAGGGACCTTCTCAATGTGGTTGAACAACAACAAAAAATCCTCTGGGGCATGTATCTGGAACCCCCCGCTGCGAAGAGCCCCACCCCCTTAGCCACTGCTGCTAAAACAAAATACTAGGGGAAACACTGAACACTACCATAGGCTAGATGCTTCACAAATGTTTTTTAAGTATTACAACATAAAATTCAATTTTTCATTGCTTGACAGTTGTGACTTAGTAACGGAATGTACTGTAAACTCATTTGGATGTCCATCTTGATTCAATTGTAAACATGCGCTCGCCCTTATGGATCTGTCTGTCACTCTGGTATTTACATTGTCATTGTTTAAGCTTTATTGTGACCCGTCTACAAGTCTATGTCTTTGGAAAGCAGTCTAGCTTTTAGGGGTTAACCAGACCCTGCTTCATATCCTCTTCCACTCAACACATTGTTCCTTTTCACTGCTGATTAATATCTTGTTTAAACAGCCACAAGACAACACCACGCCGTCAGTGTGTTCAGAAATTCTCTAGAGCTGATCAACACAATGGACACATTCCTCACACACACACACACACACACACACACACGAATTATAGTAATGTAGGATTTTCAGAAGAAAAACATCCCTCCATGGGCACCACTTTGCTGTTTATTTTGTTCATTTAAAGTGGAGACACAATTTGGAATGTATCCAGTCTACACTCTTTATTGCATCGTATTGTAAGACCCCACGTCTGGCCCCAAACACTCCTTGGCTCCAAAGCTTCACTCAGCTTATTGAGCAATTTGCTTTCACCCATGAAATAACAATGTGGTAAAAAAGGGATTTCATAACATGATCTTTTGCTCACTTTATGTAACATCAATGTTAATAACATCATTGCAAGAAAATATGGACATTTATGGGGGGCCACCAAATTGGTCCTTTTAGAGATTCTCTCAAATAGCTCTTCGAAATTATTTCGGGTGTGGGTGCCCAGAAATCTCATTAGCATAGGCCGTTAGTCTCAGGTCAAACGTATTTATTTATTTAAAGTATATGTGAGGTCACGTCGCTGAACATTTGTCCAGGTTCAAGCTCAAACTTTTCGCCACTGGCGTCATTACTGTGTGTTGGCCTGGTCTGTGTGCACGTACGACAGTGAAAAGACGTGGCCTGTGCCGGGTGCCCTGGATGTGTGTGCCTCTGCACGGACTTGGAGCCCAGCACCACTTTCCACTTTGGCAGGGTGGAGCTCATTCATTCATCGGGCACAACACTGGGCTTTAACCAAAAATAAATCCTCCCTCCGTTTTACATTGTATCATTGTTTCTTTTTCACTAGGTTCTTATTGAACAACCGCTTATTAGATTGCAATCTTCCACTCCCTCATTGAATACACTAGCCTATAATGCAGTGGGATTTGGTGGTGTTAGCCAAGCTTAGTGACCTACACCACGTTCACTCACTCTGCTGCTCAACAGACACGTTCACTCTCCTGACTCAATGGACAGGGGTAACTGCCACCCATTTCTGATGACAGAGGATATTTTGAATACGACTGCTTCAATCTGGACGTGCTAGAAAAACGCATCCATGAATTATCTGCGTCACAACTTCGAACAACTTTTTTTTACCCACAACTGCTAAAAACATTTTTTTTATTACCGAATTGCAATAGCAAAGCTCGCTACACTACTTCCAAACTGGAGATAATAATAATAATTTTGGTAAATGTCTGAAAAATGTCAAATCTGACAGAGAAAGATATATGTTTGACTCCTCTCTCATCTCTCTCTGAAAATCAGAGGAGAACTTCATCGCACACAAAAACGCTCACTCATCATTCGAGTCAAGGTGTGTTTTGATCAATGGACCGCAAGCAGCTCAACGTGTCTGATTACATTTCACAGAACAGGGTTCTCTTGTCTCTCTTTTCCGTTCCAGACTAATTATGTATGGGCAGTGACAAACACAGGGTTTCCCCAGGCCTATTCCCTATGGGCTATGGTGATTTAGACACCCCCAGAGACAAGGGCTATTATACAGAAATCAATCCTTCTCGGAAATGACCACCACTCATAATTGCTAATAGATATGGTTAGAGGTTACACTATACCTCCACTTTAGCAACAATACCACTTTGATCTCAGTGGAGTTTTACACAGAGCTGTACATTGTATGACTTTTAAGGGGAAGCCAGGCTCTTTGAATAGTTAAGTATACTGTGGGTGTGTGTCTGGTGAAGTCAATCGGTGGGGGTGGTTTGTGTAATAGCAGGAAAGGAGGAATAGAGTATGGGTCACATTTTTTTTCTTTTTCTGAAATATAAAGTTGGTAGCAGTAGGACCCTGCAGATTGTTATGGACCAGACATCCATCAACACAAACGTTGGAGACAAGCACACCTTTATGGGGTCTCTGCCAGGGACAAGGATGTAGGCTAAGAAAGAAACCCCAAAGAAAGTTCAACACAATAACAAAAAGTTTCGGCATTGAGCCATGTCATTGGCTGCCTAACACTAGACAGGAAAATTCGATGGTTTCTGATGTCAAACTAGAGACAGATTCCTACTATATATGACAAGCAGTAGCGACCGCATATTTTCTGCCTCATCTTCTCAGATTACTACTAGTTTCAACAAAGGCAACGTAAACACTCACCTGGAGGACAAGATGAGCGCTTCAGTGGCTGTGTACCGAAATATTTACACCGAGGACCGGTTCAGACAGTCGTACGGTACCGAGGACAAGCCCCGTGGAGGTGGTCAACGTTTTCGGGAGAAGATCACGGAACGGTGCAGGTGTTCCCGTGCAGCATGCCTTCACCTGTTGAGGGAACGAATTCCCATTTTTAACTGGCTGCCGAAGTACAGGCTGAAAAAATGGATGTTAGGTGATACAATAGCGGGACTAACAGTCGGTATACTTCACATTCCACAAGGTGAGTACATTTTTAAGTGAATATTGTGAGCAAAGGTTTACTGTAGTAAATTGATGTCGTTTGATGTCGATTTACCATCTTTACAAACTATTTTGTTACAACTTTTCCCCAATTCTGTGATGACGTTTTATTTCCCCCGTGTAACTGTTTTGGCAGTAATTACTAACCAATCGTGTGTTTGATTGATTTTAACAAGATTTTGTCAAATTGCTAATGTAAACGAAATAAACACCTTCAAATATGGACTTTTTGTTAATTCCAGATAATTGGTCAATGCTATCCGGTTCCTTGGGTACATCCCTACACTAAACCCCAACCTTAACCCATACTCTTACCCTAACCATAAACCTAACCCTTACCTAAACCTAATCCTTACATTAACCATTTCAAATGTCAACTTCAATGGAGTATGGACCTCCTAAGGATCCCGGATAGCACAGAGCCCAGATTATTTATACATTTGAAAGTATATTTTTACAATATGCCATTCACACACACACAATGTACAAAATAATATTGTTACAAAATGTAAAATGTATTTTAAAAATGTATTATCATCTGAGCTTGACAGGAAAAATGGAACCTCAAAAATGTAATCTCAATGGATGTTACACCCCCATGGTTTATTCAGATAAAGAAGTCAAGAAAATACCAGCGTTGAAAGTAGTTATACAGTAATAGCAGGTGTTATTTCATAGCATTTATTGCCAACATTATTTACCACGAGATCAAAGCCTTTTTATCGAAAGATGACACCAATTACTCATGTAGCCATGGGTGTATGTGATGGCAACCGATTGTAGCCTAATATCTTGTTTCTCTTCCTGAAAACAGGTATGGCCTTTGCCTTACTGACGTCAGTGGCGCCCATCTATGGCCTCTACACCTCCTTCTTCCCTGTGGTTCTCTACATGCTGTTTGGCACAGGACGGCATGTATCCACTGGTATACACACGCTGATATTATACATTTAGGACTGGAGCCTGACAAATGGATATGGATAGGACGCACAATGTGCCTGAGATAAATCCTCTGCCATGGGTATCTGTGTGACAGCTACTGGGTTTGAACCAGGGTCTCCACCGCCCCATAAGACTGTGTTAGTCCGCTGAGCTAAAGTCAAAGTTAATCATCATAGTTTTTTTAGTTTTAGTTAGTTATTCACACACAAAAGACAAATGAAAGACGGAGTACAGATAAAAACAGGGTATATAGGTGTGCAGGTAAGGTTGCAAGAGGGCTTAAACGACCCCCCCCCACACACACACACACACAAAGAGCAGTATAAACAGTGACTAGTGAAAGCCTTATACAACCCTTGAACAGTCTTCACATTTTGCTGCCATAAAATGTATCTAAACATGACTAAATTTGTGTCAGCTTCATGTTAAGGGTATGCTTGCCACCGTCAGGTACTGGGGAGTTTGTCAGGAGAAAAATAAATATGAAAGGAGCAAAGCCCATGTAGAAAATGAGAGGAAATCCAGATATCAGTCTTTTGAAAACCTTGGGATAGAGTTTTATTTTTCAGCGGGACAATTACACACATTTTAATGCCAAAGACACACTAGAATGGCTTTCCAAGAAGTGTGGAGTGTTCCTGAGTGGTCCAGTCTTAGTCCTTAGTCCAGAGACAAGGTTTGAATACTGCTGTCCATCAATGAATCACAACCACATTTACTGTGCTTGAGAAATTTTGACAAAAACAATAGATACATGTTTCCCTAAGAGTTGTGCAAAGTTATTAGAATCTTATTCAAAAGGATTACCTGCTGTAATGGCTACCGAAGGTGCTTCCACCATCAAACCAAATTGTATTGGTCACATACACGTGTTTAGCAAATGTTAAGCTTGTGCTTCTAGTTCCGACAGTGCAGCAATATCTAACAATTTCACAACAAATACCTAATACACACAAATCTAAGTAACGCAATGGAATTAAGAATATATAAATATATGGATGAGCAATGTCAGAGCGGCATAGACTAAGATACAGTAGATAGTATATAATACTGTATATATACATATGAGATGTAAACATCATTAAAGTGATATTATTAAAGTGACTAGTGTTCTATTTATTAAAGTGGCCAATGATTTCAAATCTGTGTATGTAGGCATGAATTAACTCTGGGGAGTGAAAAATTACGCAATCAAGACAGCTTAGTTGTTTTTTAAATTCAATGTGGAGTAGATTGTGTATATCGGTTGCAAAAAATATATAATTTATTCCCTTTATACAAGGGACTGTATTCAGAGCATTCGGAAGGTATTCAGACCCTTTGACTTTTTCCCAAAATTTTTACGTTACAGCCATATCCTAGAATTGATTAAATCTGTTTTTTTTTTCATCATCAATCTACATACAATACCCCATCATGAAAAAGCATTTACATAAGTATTGAGACCCTTTACTCAGTACTTTGTTGAAGCACATTTGACAGCGATTACACCCTTAAGTCTTCTTGGGTGTGAGGCTACAAGCTTGGCACACCTGGATTTGGGGAGTTTCTCCCATTCTTATCTACAGATCCTCTCTAGCTTTGTCAGGTTGGATCGGGAGTGTCGCTGCACAGCTATTTTCAGGTCTCTCCAGAGATGTTTGATCCGGTTAAAATCCGGGCTCTGTCTGGGCCACTCAAGGACATTCAGGGACTTGTCTTAAAGCCACTCCTGCTTTGTCTTGCTTGGCTGTATGCTTAGGGTTGTTGTCCTGTTGGAAGGTGAACCTTCGCCTCAGTCTGAGGTCCTGAGTGCTCTGGAGCAGTTTTTGATCAAGGATCTTTCTGTACATTGCTCCGTTCATCTTTCCCTCGATCCCTTGACTAGTCTCCCATTTCCTGCGCTGAAAAACATCCCCGCAGCATGATGTTGCCACCACTATGCTTCATCGTAGGGATGGAGTTTCCTCCAGACGTGACTCTTGGCATTGGTTTCATCAGACCAAAGAATCTTGTTTCTCATGGTCGCAGAGTCTTTAGGTGCCTTTTGGAAAACTCCAAGCGGACTGTCAAGTTCCTTTTGTTACGAACCGGCTCGTAGCCGGTAACAAAGAGGGAGACAACACAGAGTTAAAGAAATAAGAAACATATTTATTAAATAAAGTGAACTATATCCAAGTAACAATGGTGTGTGTAGTCAGTAGCGTAAGTGAGTGGATGCGTGCATAGATGGTGATAATGATGGGTGTTGAGAGGTGCCAAAATAAACAAACACAAAGAAGCCCTAAAATGCCACAACCAAAACCAACAGTGTGTCTCCTGGATATATGGGGGAAAGGTGTACAGTCGTGGCCAAAAGTTTTGAGAATGACACAAATATTAATTTTCACAAAGTCTGCTGCCTCAGTTTGTATAATAGCAATTTGCATATACTCCAGAATGTTATGAAGAGTGATCAGATGAATTGCAATGAATTGCAAAGTCCCTCTTTGCCATGCAAATGAACTGAATCCCCCCAAAAACATTTCCACTGCATTTCAGCCCTGCCACAAAAGGACCAGCTGACATCATGTCAGTGATTCTCTCATTAACACAGGTGTGAGTGTTGACGAGGACAAGGCTGGAGATCACTCTGTCATGCTGATTGAGTTTGAATAACAGACTGAAAGCTTCAAAAGGAGGGTGGTGCTTGGAATCATTGTTCTTCCTCTGTCAACCATGGTTACCTGCAAGGAAACACGTGCCGTCATCATTGCTTTGCACAAAAAGGGCTTCATAGGCAAGGATATTACTGCCAGTAAGATTGCATCTAAATCAACCATTTATCGGATCATCAAGAACTTCAAGTAGAGCGGTTCAATTCTTGTGAAGAAGGCTTCAGGGAGCCCAAGAAAGTCCAGCAAGTGCTAGGACCATCTCCTAAAGTTGATTCAGCTGCGGGATCGGGGCACCACCAGTACAGAGCTTGCTCAGGAATGGCAGCAGGCAGGTGTGAGTGCATCTGCACGTGGAGTGAGGCGAAGACTTTTGGAGGATGGCCTGGTGTCAAGAAGGGCAGCAAAGAAGCCAGTTCTCTCCAGGAAAAACATCAGGGACAGACTGATATTCTGCAAAAGGTACAGGGATTGGACTGCTGAGGACGGGGGTAAAGTCATTTTCTCTGATGAATCCCCTTTCCGATTGTTTGGGGCTTCTGGAAAAAAGCTTGTCCGGAGAAGACAAGATAAGCGCTACCATCAATCCTGTGTCATGCCAACAGTAAAGCATCCTGAGACCATTCATGTGTGGGGTTGCTTCTCAGCCAAGGGAGTGGGCTCACTCACAATTTTGCCCAAGAACAGAGCCTTGAATAAAGAATGGTACCAACACATCCTCCGAGAGCAACTTCTCCCAACCATCCAGGAACAGTTTGGTGACGAACAATGCCTTTTCCAGCATGATGGAGCACCTTGCCATAAGGCAAAAGTGATAACTAAGTGGCTCAGGAAACAGAATATTAGAATATTGATCTTTTGGGTCCATGGCCAGGAAACTCCTCAACACTTAATCCCATTGAGAACTTGTGGTCAATCCTCAAGAAGCGGGTGGACAAGCAAAAACCCACAAATTCTGACAAACTCCAAGCATTGATTATACAAGAATGGGCTGCCATCAGTATGTGTCAGGATGTCAGGATGTGGCCCAGAAGTTAATTGACAGCATGCCAGGGCGGATTGCAGAGGTCTTGAAAAAGAAGGGTCAACACTGCAAATATTGACTCTTTGCATCAACTTCATGTAATTGTCAATAAAAGCCTTTGACCCGTATGAAATGTTTGTAATTATACTTCAGTATTCCATAGTAACATCGGCCAAAAATATCTAAAGACACTGAAGCAGCAAACTTTGTGGAATTTAATATTTGTGTCATTCTCAAAACTTTTGGCCACGACTGTATTAATCCCCGGGACACACCTGAGCCCATGTGCGTCCCATTTCGCAGACGACCCTCCCAGTTCCGCCCACCAACATCCTATTAAGGAAAACAAGAGCAAAGAGAAAGAATTAGGCAGACAGAGTGGGAGGGTCGTCACACTCCTATCCATAAAGCCAGGGACCACCAAGGACCCGGGAACACCACAGCAACCAAGCATACATAAACGCAAACAAAATACTGTCCTAGTAAATGCTACCCCACTGCCCCAGCAAACTACATCCGACCCGACATACACCTCGAAGTGTTGTAGCACCCATATGAGTGCTAGCGCTTCTTTTTCCAACACAGAGTAGTTCAACTGATAATGGTTCAACTTCTTGGAAAATCAACTAACAGGCCTCTCAACATCAGACACATCTGCTTGCAGCAGGGCTGCACCTGCCCCCATGTGACTCGCATCCACCTGCACGTGACTCACATCCACACGCAAGGAGCAGCCAGCACCGAAGTTGAGGTTGACAGAGAGGGGACCAGACGTAAACCGTCTTAGCTTTCAGCAAATCTGTCAGGGGAGCGACCAAGGTAGAGAAGTTCCTACACAAACTATGGTAATAACCAATCATTCCCAAGAAACGCATCAGTTCCTTTTTAGTGGTTGGCGGTAGAAAAGCATCAATAGCTACCACTTAAGCCCGGAAAGGATGCACCTCACCCTGCCCAACCACCTTACCAAGGTACGTAACGGTCGCCTGAGCAAACTCACACTTAGCCAATTTGATAGGGAGGTGACCCGCAGCCAGGCAGTCAAACAAAGCTTGATTACGGGCCAGATGCTCCTCCCAAGTATCTGCATAAACCACTACATCGTCCAGATAAACAGTACACCCAACAAGACCGGAGACAACCCTGTTCATAAGGCGCTGAAAAGTGGCAGGTGCATTACACAGGCCGAAACTCATAACCAAATACGAGTACAGACCTAAAGGTGTAACAAAGGCAGAGATTTCATGTGCCCTAAACGTCAGTGACACCTGCCAATAGCCCTTTAATAGGTCAAACTTGCTCACAAACTTCGCTGCTCCGACCTGATTAACGCAGTCCTCTATCCGAGGAAGAGGAAATGAATCTGGCTTAGTGACACTGTTTACCTTACGGTAGTCCATACAAAATATGTTTGTCCCATCCGGTTTACTGACAAAGATACAGGGAGAAGCCCAGCTGGAGAAAGAAGGCTCTGCAATATCACTCTCCAGCATGTACCTGATCTCAGCATCCAAACAACGCCGTTTCTCTGAATAAACTCTATAGAACCGCTGACGGATGGGGCCAGCATCCCTAGCGCCAATATCGTGTTCCATCAAGTTTGTACGTGTTGGCCTATCAGAAAACAAAACTGCAAAACTCAGAGTCAGACCAACTGACTCGTCTCGCCTATCAGCAGCTAGATGAGCGAGAAGGCTATCCGAAACATCCAGTGAATTTTTCAATCTACCCTGCAGTACTCAATCGTCGGGACCAGGGACATCCTCCTCACCATGCGCGGACATAGCATGACAAAGGAGAAGAACCCAGCGGTGTAACCGTACTGGCCAAAAGAACAGGTTTTACTGTCCTCTGTGGACTCCCACTCCTCGGCGCTAGAGGAACGGAGGAATGTGCGTAATAAGGTGCAGATGTACATGGCACAGTTGGTGCTTTTTCCTCCGTTCAGGAGTGGCAACTAGATCGTTTTGCTCAGTGCACTGGCGCACAACCATATATTAACCTTGAAACTTTACTGAGGAGTGTCTTCCGTCTGGTGCTACAGAGATGATTGTCCTTCTGGAAGGTTCTCCCATCTCCACAGGGGAACTCTGGAGCGCTGTCAGAGGGACCATCGGCCCTCCCTGACCAAGGCCCTTCTCCCCCGATTGCTCAGTTTGGCCTGGCATCCAGGTCTAGGAAGAGTCTTGGCCGTTTCAAATTTCTTCCATTAAAGAATGATGGAGGTCACTGTGTTCTTGGGGACCTTCAATGCTGCAGAAATGTTTTGGTACCCTTCTCCAGATCTGTGCCTCCACACAATCCTGTCTCAGTGCTCTAAGGACAATTCCTTTGACCTCATGGCTTGGTTTTTGCTCTGACATGCACAGTCAACTGTGGGACTTTATATAGACAGGGGTGTGCCTTTCCAAATCATGTCCGATCAATTGAATTTACCACAGGTGGACTCCAATGAAGTTGTAGAAACATCTCAAGGATGATCAATGGAAACAGGATGCACCTGAGCTCAATTTCAGGTCTCATAGCAAAGGGTCTGAATACTTATGTAAATTAGGTATTTCTGTTTTTTTATTTGTAATAAATGTGCTAACATTTCAAAAACCCTGCTTTGTTTTTGTCATTGTGGGGTATTGTGTGCAGATTGATGAGGAAAACATTTTTAAATCCATTTTAGAATAAGGCTGTAACGTAACAAAATGTGGAAAACTGAAGGGGTCTGATTACATTCCAAATGCATTGAATATGAACAGAGCCTAGTTCACCAAAACACTTCCGTTGCATCTGTGCTCACACTGATGCTGAGTTGCTTCATTGCTGTGTTGTTGAGCCGCCGCGTGGCTGTTTTGGTAGTGGTGCTGAGCGGTTGAATCACAGACTTGCTGTGTCTGTTTCCCAGGTACCTTTGCAGTGGTGAGCCTGATGACAGGCTCAGTGGTGGAACAGCTGGTGCCCACACCTCTACAGCTCAACTCCTCCAGTCCAGAGGCTGCAGACTTTGAGGCCCAGAGGATTGGGGTTGCCTCCGCTGTAGCCCTACTCTCAGGGATCATGATGGTGAGTGATACATAGAGTTCTCTCTGGTTGAATCTCAAAAGTATTTCTTTCCCTCGATTCCCTGCATCCTCTCCTCATCTCCGTTTCAAAACTTCAGAGGGAAGCGAGGAGAGCATTGGAGGCCAAGATCAGAAGAGCTGCTCTCCTCACCTCCCTATGATGTTTTAAGCAGGAAGCAAGGTAAAGGACAAGTTTAAGATGGCATGGCCCTGTAGATGGAATGGTATTTCTATAGTGTTTAGATGTTGTAGTCCTGACTAAATGTTGTTTGTTTCACAGCTCTGTATGTTTGGGCTACAGCTGGGTTTCCTCTCTACATACCTGTCAGAACCCATCGTCAAGGCATTCACCAGCGCTGCAGCCTTCCACGTCACCATCTCACAGCTGCAAAGCATGCTGGGACTGCGGCTCCCCCGCCACACCGGCCCCTTCTCACTCTTCAAGGTCAGCAATCGGAGAAGTGACAATGATCAGGATGATACAGTGTTCAGTTTACAGTGGTTTAGAGCTCCAGTATGTTGTGGAATTGTAATAAAAACGGTTTACTATCATAACCCAGGTTCTCTGAAGGAGAGAAGAAGTCTCAAATAAAAGAGAACTGAGGGAGCTCTCAAAACCTCACTAGGTTAAATTTAACCTTGTAAAAGAACCTCGACAATCATAAACACCAGGTTGTGGGAAGAGACAATTGAAAGAGTTGCTCCTCTCTTCACTATAACCCGCCCCACACCAACATGGCCCGATGAAATCCATCACCCCCCTGTGTGTGTTAACTCCTTCCCCCCTGTCTGTGTCCTCCAGACCCTTGCGTCTGTCATAGAGAACCTTCCCCAAACCAACATGGCTGAGCTACTGACCTCCCTGGTGTGTCTGGCCATTCTGGTACCGGTCAAAGAAGTCAACATGAGATTCCGACAGTACCTACGCACACCCATCCCCGTAGAGATCCTCACGGTCAGTCACGAAGAGAACAGCTATTATAATACTGGTCATGTTCAATGTAGCTCTGTGTAGCTGTAATGTTTGTGACGTGCTTATTGGTGTGTTACATCTCAATTTGATGTCTCTCTTTCTCAGGTGATAATAGCTACAGGAGTGGCCTATGCTTCCTCTCTGGACTCAAACTATGACGTTCAGATAGTGGGACACATTCCTGCAGGGTAAGGTATCCACTAACTGAGCATCTCCATCTAGTGACATCGTCATCATCATCATTTAACTTCTTTTAAAAGAGAAATGAACCATTATAAACAGAGAGTGAGTGTCAAGTTTTGACCGTGTTTTGACTGTGTAGCTTCCCTAGTCCACGGATGCCTGCCTTGCACAAGTTGCCTGAGGTCGCTGGAGACACGGTCGCCATTACGTTCGTGGGTTATGCTGTGTCCGTCTCACTGGCAATGATCTACGCAGACAAGCACGGCTACTCCATCCAACCCAACCAGGTAGGCCACAGTGGTCCTCGACTAATATGATTCAGTAGTGCTGGAAAATCAACACTCACTCAAATCTGGTCTCCGTGTACAAGGCACGTTCAATGTGACTTCTGTGTGTGTAATCTGTGAGCTGTGACAAGAAGTCCATCTTTAAGGACAAGCGTTATCATTACCATCATCATCATCGTCGTTGTCATCACCATCATCGTCATCATGTTTGCCTTGTTTCTCCAGGAGCTCCTGGCCCATGGTATCTCCAACACAGTGTCGTCTCTCTTCACCTGTTTCCCCAGCTCAGCCACTCTGGCCACCACCAACATCCTGGAGAGTTCTGGGGGATTCACACAGGTACACACTACTTTCTATCAAGCCTACTTTCCAGGCTTTGTCTTTCCTTGAATCTGTACGGATGACTTTCTAGATGCCCTATTTGTCTGCCTCGCCATGTGCTTCTGGCATGGTGATACATTCATTCCTTTCACGTCATTTAATGTTCTCTGTCTCTCTGTCCGTTCAGCTCTCTGGCTTGTTCACCAGTCTGGTGGTTCTGATAGTTCTACTGCTGATTGGACCTCTCTTCTACTTCCTGCCCAAGGTGAGTCAGTGTGTGTCTCCTAAAAGGTGGAGGCATACAGACTTTAGCTAGTTTGTGCAAACAAAAGGGCATAAAACGAAACGAAGTGCACTCGTCGTCCGAGTCATTTACTCGTAATGTCCTGATCCACCCTGCGTTAACTCTCTCCCTAGGCAGTGCTGGCCTGTATCAATGTCACCAGCCTCAGGCAGATGTTTCTACAGTTCCAGGACCTGCCAGACCTCTGGCGAGTCAGCAAGATTGACTTCGTAAGTCTCTCAGTGTTACCATTGATTTGTATAAATATACCACTTTTGGGCAAGTGGTTTAGTGATCAACCCCTGTGCGAACCAATGTGGCCTGCATACTTGTGACCTTATATGGACTGTACTGTATGTGTTTTGCAGGTAGTGTGGCTGGTGACTTGGCTGTCTGTTGTGGTCCTGAATGTCGATATGGGTCTGGCTATTGGAGTGGTCTTCTCGATGATGACAGTCATCTGTCGCACACAGAGGTACGCTATGCCTTCGCCCCTCTCAACACTTGACAACACAGACACAGTGTATCAATGTTTCCGTAAGAGCTACAGCCGTTGGAACTGTACAGGTTACTATTGCTAAATGTAACCAATGTCTAGCCAAGCGTAACTGCCTGTGTACATCTACAGTATATGCATACAATTTGTTATTACATCTGTACTAATTTGATTTCTGCATTCATCAGCAACAATAATCATTAGCGAAACTATAACTATGCCTTCTAATAATGTGACGCAATTCTCTAGAGACCGCTGTGTGCCGGAATTGAAGTCTCTAGAGTAGAGCACTGTGGATTACTGTCTCTCATAGGGACAAATTAATATCCGTCATAAACCTGTGATATGAACTTGATACACTCACCAAAGGTAGAATTGATACAGTGGCTCAGTTGGTAGTGCATGGTATTTGCAAAACCAAGGTTGTGGGTTCAATTCCCATGTGGGACGAGTATGAAAATCTATCTATGCTCTGGATAAGAGTGTCTGCTAAATAAATGTAATGTAAACATAACCAGAGTTTACTTTTGAGATTTGAACATTATATTGTTGGTCGACTAACACCATACACTGACTATACGAAACAGTATGGTAGTAGTTGCCAGGTGCACTGGCTTGTGTCAAGAACTACAACACTGCTAGGTTTTTCATGCTCAACAGTTTCCTGTGTGTATTAAGAATGCTCCACTTCCCAAGGGACATCCAGCCATCTTGACACAACTGTGAGAAGCTTTGGAGTCAACGTGGGCCAGCATCCCTGTGGAATGCTTTGGACACCTTGTAGAGTCTATGCCCCGACAAATTGAGGCTGTTTTGTGGGCAAAAGGGTGGGGTACAACTAAAGCTGTTGCTGTGACCGTAATAATGCCACACCGGCAGTCACAAGTCATGAAGGCAGTCAAATTCCACGTGACCATTTAGTCACAGTAATCTGGCTTCTCCAAGTTTTGATGCTGCTGATGGTCATTATTAGCCTACCAAACTTGCTAACTGCCTGCTACTCAGCACTCTATTGTCCCTCTAATCACTCTGGCATCAATTCAAATGTATTCGAAAATCTAATCAAACACTTCATGAAAGCCCATGAGCTCATGTTGTGCAACATTTCTATAGGCTATGTAATTGCGTGAGAAAACAGTGTGATGGCCTCTATTAAAAAGAGGAGGATAAGCTTTCTATAGGTGTAAGCTCTACTATTGCCCCTTTTTCGATACAGGTGCATGATAATGATCCATTCTAAATCCCCCCCAAAAATTCACACATACAGTGGGGCAAAAAAGTATTTAGTCAGCCACCAATTGTGCAAGTTCTCCCACTTAAAAATATGAGAGAGGCCTGTAATTTTCATCATAGGTACACTTCAACTATGACAGACAAAATGAGAAAAAAAATCCTGAAAATCACATTGTAGGATTTTTAATGAATTTATTTGCAAATCATGGTGGAAATTAAGTATTTCTAAAAGTACTTCTATAGACCTGTCTAAAATAAATAATGGATTTATTGTGAAGGTGTAGGCTATATTACATGGATTTATTAGACTTCAAATGTAGATGTTCCAAAGATCAGCATCAGTGACTTGTAGTCTGTGTTGAAGCCAGGAGATTCTAAATGTGTTTATGTTAATTAATCAATTACCGTGAGACCGACAGTTATTTCCTTGACAATCACCAGCTAACGAAATTTTTCTGACCGCCACAGCCCTAGGTGCAAGTATATATTAGGAAGTTGTACCTAACGTTTGGTATACTCAGTGTATGCATACACTCCCATAATAATAACACCGTTTTCCTCAGGGCTGGGTGTTCCGTGCTGGGCAGAGCGAGCAACACAGAGATCTACAGACCTTTAGAGAACCACAACAAGGTGAGAGGAATTCTCCTGTACACACTGTAGAGATATTTTTCTGTCTGTAAAGATATCATATTAATCACAATACAAATACTTCCAGTGATTCTTGATGTAGGTGTGAAGTAAAAACTGCTAATGTGATGCAATCGTGAGAAACCCTCATTAGTATCATAGTTTCAGACAGTGATCAATGTAGAGCGCTGCACGGGCATGAATTTTAAAACCGAGTCCTACCCCATGCCTGTGATGTTCAGGTCCTACCCTACTGAGGTCCTATTGCTTCTGCCCGAAACCCGAAATCAGGAATAACTTCCTCCATTAATAAATCCATGAACTGCTACTCTCTGTCACTCGCGCGCAGCTCGCTCTTACGTGCCCTCTGCTCGTGGCGGCTCTGAGTCAATGAAGAGACACGAGAGAGCAGTTAGCTGTTAGCTACTTTTTGTCCCTTTAAACTCAGACAAAACTCAAGGAGCATGATTATTTTCTGTGACATAATCTCTCCTGTCGTATATTTGACGAGGTTGAAGCACTTCTGACACTTTCTTAGGGTGTCAGTCAGGTATGACTCTACTGCGCAGCAGAACACGCGTAAATAGCTCAGCTTCAAAATGTTAGCGATCAACTTTAGTGATCCTCGAGCCCTGCCTGTACCCTAGTTATGGATCTTTTTTTTTGGCCCTAACCCAATTTATAATGTCAGGGCCCGTCGAGCACATGTGGGGTAGCAGAGCTCCATATCAATGTCTGTAGGTGTGTCACCTTGTCCCTTTGAAAACACACTTTATAACTTACTTTAGTTATTGCAAACCGCACTGGATTATAGCGTCTTCTAAATGACTCAACTGTAAAAGAGGAGGGTGGGAAGCAAGAAAATCAAATTCTGTCTGCACTCTTTAAAAAAAAAACACCTCACAACAAGTGATGTTTGGGATGAGTGCTCTGTTAACCTGCCTCTCTCTGTCCCCTCTCCTTAGTGCTATGAAGTTCCAGGTGTAAAGATCCTGACATACAACGGGCCCATCTACTACGGCAACCGCAGCTTCTTCAGAGAGGACATGAGTCGTCTGCTGGGCCTCACCCCAGAGAGGATCCGCAGTAGAGAGAAGGCCAGGAAGGCCCTGGAGAAGAGGGAAAGAGAGGCTGTCAGCACTGTGGTAAGACTGCACATTATATCTGGGCTAGATCACATCTTGTACATGAGAAAATATCAAAACATATGTTCTATAACTTACTGGCAATGTCTTTTTTTTCAGGAGAGAGGTGTCGCAAACACATCATTTTCATCTGAGAATGAGTTCTTTAAATCTGGTGAGTGATAATACATAAAAGTACTGTATATAGTTTGCAGTAATGTAATCTGGGTACAGGACTACTTACGGTGCATTCGGAAAGTATCAGACCCCTTGAATTTTTTTCACATTTTGTTACATTACAGCTTCATTCTAAAAATGTATTCAATATACACAATACCCATAATGACGAAGCAAAAACAGTTTTTCTGACATTTTTGCAAATGTATGAAAAAAAAAAGATAATATATCACATTTACAGACTGTAAGTATTCAGATGCTTTAATCAGTACTTTATTGAAGCACCTTTGACAGTGATTACAGCCTTGAGTCTTCTTGGGTATGATGCTGCAAAGTTGGCACACCTCTATTTGGGGAGTGCCAACTTCTTCCATTTAAGAATGATGGAGGCCACTGTGTTCTTGGGTAAAAATGATTTTGGTACATTTCTCCAGATCTGTGCCACTACACAATCCTGTCTCGGAGCTCTATGGATAATTCCTTCGACCTCATGGCTTGGTTTTTGCTCTGACATGCACTGTTAACTGTGGGACCTTATATAGACAGGTTGTGCCTTTCCAAAACATGTCCAATCAATTGAATTTACCACAGGTGGACTCCAATCAAGTTGTAGAAACATCTCAAGTTTGATCAATGGAAACACTAGGCACCTGAGCTGAATTTCAATTCTCATAGAAAAGGGTCTGAATACTTATGTAAGTAAGGTATATTTGTTTTATTTTTTATTTTTTATACATTTGCAAAAAAAAAATGTAAAACCCTGTTTTTGCCTCGTCATTATGGGGTATTGTGTATAGATTGATAATTTAATCAATTTTAGAATGAGGCTGTAACGTAACAAAATGTGGAAAAAGTCAAGGGGTCTGAATACTTTTCCAAATGCACTGTAAAGGCCCCGTTTTTCTTGTGTATTGTATCATATTGAACAATAGCCGATGAAACGGAACAATGTAAAAGTGTTCAAAAATCTGATCAGCGTGATCTAGACAGGACCTTCTAATCAGCCTGTTTCAATGGCCGGGAGTTTCAGCTTTCTATGGTGACATCACAAGGTGGTACATTGGTTAATAGACCAATAAGAAATAGAGTTCCAAAACTCTCTTCCAATAACAGTTTTAAGTTTCTCCCCTCCCCACTCAGACTGCTCCCAAGGTATTTTTGTCAATTTGTATGGAAAACTATTACAGTAAGGTATTTAATTGTTACCCAGTAATAATTTGATATTGATATAAAAATGGCTGCATTGGGCCTTTAACTCTCTACCAGTAATACACTGAACTAGTGGTTAGAGTATTGGGCCAGTAACCGAAAGGTTGCTGGATCAAATCCCCGAGATGACATGGTAAGCATCTGTTGTTCTACCCCTGAGCAAGGCAGTTAACCCACTGTTCCCCGGGTGCCAAAGACGCGGATGTCGATGAAGGCAGCCCCCCCGCACCTCTCTGATTCAGAGGGGTTGGGATGAAATGCGGAAGACACATTTCAGTTGAATGCATTCAGTTGTACAACTGACTAGGTATCCCCCTTTCCCTTCCCTAATGTTGTCTCTGCAGAAACAGCTGAAAGTGAAGTCCAGGCAGTACTAATAGATTGCAGCAGTGTGATTTTTGTCGATGTTGCTGGAGCCAGACTCTTCATACAGGTGAGAAAAGTAAACGATATAGTATTTTGTTGTGCAGTACCTTCTGCTAGACGAACATACAGTACCTTGTTCTACAGTATGTTATCTTTCCTTCTAGTATCGGTGGAATTAATGATGCCTCTTTTTCCAGATGTGTATTGAATGCCAGAAAGTTGGGGTTTGCATATATTTGGCCAATTGCAATGGTAAGTTAAACAAATGAATGTATAACCAATAGCAATAAGTTAAATCATCCAAGCGTATGCTTAGCAGGAGTCTGACGTGTGATGTAATGTTGAACGGGGAATGTTCAGACTCTAGATCTACAGCACTGACTGAAGTTCTAAAATGTAAAACCTTACCCTACGAGGTCTTGACTACTGCTGGTTTTCTGTTCTATCTGATCATTTAATGAGCCCAATTAAATCAGTCCCTGGTTAGAAGGGAATCTTTTTTTTTTTTAAAGCAGTGGAACTGGTTTCGAGGTCCAGATTTGAATTTGAGGGATCTAGAACATTGATAGAAGGTACTCTTCCCCGCCAGAGAGTGTTCTGAGGATCCTAACCTCCAGTGGACTGATGAACTACATGAACCCACAACACATCTTTGTTACGGTCCACGATGCTGTGATGTACATTCAACAACAGAAGGTACAAAACACAAGCAGTGACACGACGTTGAAGACGTGATGAAGAATGCGTTTACAGTAGTGCTGTAATAGAGTAATTATACAGGAACACAGTTTCAATTATCTACGGCAATATAGTAACCAAAACCTGTGAACGTGCTTTGTTTTTGTTCATGACAGGAGCAAACTCCAGAAAACACGACTACCGTTTGGGTGTGAGATGGTCGGTCGGCCATTTTACACGTCAAGATGAACTGATATGCCGTAACATGCACGATACAGACCAGGGGGGGAAAACATCTCTCCCTCTACAAGAGCTGTACATCAAGGTTTGTTCCTGGTCTAAGACAGGTGCAGTGCTGTGTTAAATGTGTATACTAGTATGCCATGGTTGGGCTTCAAGAAGGGAGCAGCGTATTGTAGCATTTCCGTAAGAAATGAAGGGTCAATCCCAGTATTTTAAATAAGTATTTTAAAGGAACAATACTGAAGAGACTTGCACAAGTGACTACAACGGTGGCAGAGCACGTATGACGCATAAAGTACTCCTGCTACTCACTGGAATCCAGGAGAAGAGGCCAATGAGAGATGTTTATCTACTACAGTAACCCTAGTAAACACAAATATATATACATTATTTGATTATTATCTGTTAAAACATTGCTTATTATATCTGAATGCTGGAGAAATAGTGGCCAACCATTACTGCTATTTGTTTTGTAGTTCTGTCATACAAAAGTGAATATTATTCCGATGGATAAAATGCACTGAATGCTTTCTTAAAAGGGAGACATGTATATTCACGTGAAATAATGCCTTATTTGTTGTAAATGTATATTTCTGTGTACTGTACATTGTGTTTATAATGAAATGCACTGCAGAAAAGGAGTGAAATTAAGTACAGATACCTGTATTGTCTGCAACTGTAATGTCCTCCTGCAGTTTTTGTAATACTTTTATTGAGTTCTTTTACAATAAACATGCTCAAAATGTACAGCTTACCTGGTCACTTTTACATTTGTGGGATTTAGCAATGCTGATTATGGTGCATTCTCCCTAGACAAGTTAAATTCCTGAAATACATATTCTAAGTACAAACTACCAGATTTTGACAAAATATATCTATATTTTTTAAATCTAATACTGTACGCACAAACAGACTAGTTTACATTTCTAATTCTTTCCCTGAAGACCCAATTTAACCCAGAGAGACTGAAGGTGGAATGTCAGGCATGCCTGTCTGATTGACAGATTGGGAAGAAGACAAAAGAGTCTTGGTTTTGGTTTTGTTCAGTGGGTCAGTGTGTCAGACAGTGAAGAAATGGGGAATACTGTTAGCCCCTCTGAAATGTACAGCAGTACAAAGGACAGTCACCAACAAGGAAATCAGTCAATCAAAATAAATAAATTATCCACCTAATCTATGGATTTCAAATGACTGGGCAGGGGTGCAGCCATACAGTAGGTGGGCCTTGGAGGGCATAGGCCCACCCACTTGGCAGCCAGGCCCATCCACTGGGGAGCCAAGGCCCAGTCAATCAGAATGGGTTTTTCTCCACAAGAAGGCTTTACTACAGACAGAATTACTCCTCAGCAGGTGTGGTAACTGAATGGTTTTATGAGCATGAAAACGATGTAAACCGTATGCCGTGGCCGTCTCAGTCACTAGATCTCATCCCAATTGAACACTTATGGGAGATTCTGGAGCGGCGCCTGAGACTGTGTTTTCTACCACCATAAACAAAACACCAAGTGATGGAATTTCTTGTGGAAGAGTGGTGTCGCTCGCATCCCTCCAATAGAGTTCCAGACACTTGTAGAATCTATGCCATTGCAATTTTACATACAATTTTACAAAAGCAACCTGATATCCATATAAAATATATTCTATATTAGAAAACCCAAAAACAATTTGATGGCTATTTAACTACAAGTAGAATAGTCCTGGCTTTTTGTTGTTGTTGAATCATAATTATCAAAATAAATCAGTGGTAAAGTGTTAACACAGTACATATTTTGAAATCATTTGTATTTTTTACACAATGACATACTGTAGCTGATATGCGATTAGGCCTGAGTAGAACTGCGTAGCATACATACTGCCCTATGCTGTCATAGGCCTTTCTAGGGTCTTCCAGCGTTGAGCCGAGCCCTTCGTAGTGCTTCATCATAATCACATTACCTTGACCTGATAAAACTGTATGTGGTACGAGTTCAAAAACAGGGGCAAAAAAAATCCTAACTAACTAATTATTTGCTTCCTTGATGTCGGATGCCCATGGATGGAAGTTATTCATTTTTATCCCGTGCATATTTCAAAGAACCCTCTAGACAGTTGCACCCTTCGGGTTTTCTCCCTTTAAAGCTCAAGGAGTGTTTTACTAATTGGCAGGCAGGAAGGAAGTAGCCCACTTCAATTAAAGCGTCCATGGTGGTACACAACACAAGACTCACTCTGGCCAAGTGTTTACAAAGGCTGCTATACCTCTAGCAGACCTCAATTCCCTTCCGCTCATGCCGACACTAACTGAAACATCAAACTAATCTAAAGGTTTTGGACACACGCCACGAGCACATGTATGCACACACATGCATGCACACACGCACACACACATACATTGTACAGGTGTTTGACCATCTACAAATACAAAACCCTTCATAGAGGGTCTTCTTTAATCTCATCTTCTCTAATGTAAAACATGTCAAGTGTGGTATCCCGCAAGGCAGCTTTCTTGGCCCTTTACTGTTATATTTTTACTAACGATCTACTACTAGATTTAAACAAAGCCTGTGTATGCTGATGATTCAACATTATAAACATTAGCAACCACAGCTAGTGAAATCACTGCAACCCTAAACAAAGAGCTGCAGTCAATTTGGCATGGGTGGCTAGTAATAAACTAGTGAACATGAACATATCTAAAACTAAAAGCATTGTATTTAGTACAAATCATTCCTTAAATTCTAGACCTCAGCTGAATCTGGTAATGAATTATGTGGCTGTTGAGCAAGTTGAGAAGACTAAACTTCTTGGTGTCACCTTAGACAAATTGTCATGGCATATTGATTCAATTGATTCAAGATGGGGAGAGGTCTGTCTGAGATAAAGATATGCTCATCCTTTTTAACACCACAGTCGACCCAACAAGTCCTGCAGGCTCCAGTTTTATCTTATCTTGACTATTGCCCAATGATGTGGTCAAGTGCTGAAAAGAAGGAGCTAGAGAATCTGCAGCTGGCCCAGAACTATGCAACACGTATAGCCCTTCAATGTACACAGAGGGCTAATCTCAACCGTATGTATGCATGTCAGTCTCTCTTGGCTCAAAGTAGATGAAAGACTGACTGCATCAAACCTTGTTTTTGTGAGAAATATCAATGTGTTGGAAATTCCAAATTGTCTGTATAATCAACTTACATATAGCTCTGACAGACATACTTACCCCAGAAGACATGCCACCACGGGTCACTTCACAGTCCCCAGGTCCAGAAATTCAAGAAAACGTACAGTATTATGTAAAGCCATGATTGCACGGAACTCCCCTCCATCTCATATAGCGCTAGTAAACAGCAAACCTGGTATTAAAAAAACAACAAAGCAACACCTCACGGCACAATTCCTCTCCCTCATGTGACCAAATGTTTGTGTGTATGTACTGACACTGTATGTGTAAATGACAGATGCACACACACACACGCACACACACACACACACACACACACACACACACACACACACACACACACACACACACACACACACACACACACACACACACACACACACACACATACACACACACATACACACACACACACACACACACACACACACACACACACACATTATTCATCTTTAGTTGTATTGTTTCTTTTTCTTTAAAAAAAAAAACATTTTTGCCTTTAGTTGTAGTTTTTTTATTACATTTTTACATATAAATGTATGTGAAGTATTTTTTTCTGTCTTGTCTTGTCGTCATGTGTCGGACCCCGGGAAGACCTGCTGTCGCCATTGGGGCGATTCTTATGAAATCATAAACCGTACAATGTAAACAAGACAGGAACTCAAATAACAGAACAGTAGCCCTATTGCAACAGTATCATATTCAATAGTTAGGCCCCTGTGTTTTGGTTAATCATGTCACCTGACCTGGATTATAACATTTATTTTAAGCCTTTTCCAGAAACGACAATTAGACCAAAAATGAAAGTGATTGTCTGAGGATGGTGCTGGACCATCTGACAGAAAAAGAAAAGGGGACATTTTGATGAAAAGTCTTTAAACAAAGGTTCAACTACAGGTCATGTGACATGATTAACCAAAACAGGGCCCTAATCGACAGTACAAGGAGCATCTATTTGGCAACTAACCACATGAGATATTGCTAGATTATGCCAATGGTAGAAGTACAGACTTGAGACGTGATATACAATAACCAACCACAACAACTACAATGGACTCAATTAAATCAATCTTGTATTTACTCACAAGCTTCTCCTGGTCAAAATAAACCCAACTACAGGTAATACTACTCCACTCAGAGGTAGATGCTTCCGGTAATTAGCTAGAATATGGAGTGTGATCAATGAACTGCCAGAGGGACGGTTTTGGTTTTCTAACAGTGAATAGAAACAACCCACCTCTGGTTATTACTCTACTCAGTCAATTAGAAATTCATACAGTTAGCAGCCTACTGTAAAACAGGGAAAACGGCAAACATAGTTCCTAAAAATCCATAATCTTAACCATTCTTTGTATACTGTATTGCAAAAATACAATTTCATCATTAAAATGTCGAAAACTGAATTTGACATTATATTAGGGATAAAACAGTATTAGATTGCTGTAGTCTGTATGATTGTTCAGGTCTTTGGTTCCACCTTGTGGTCAAATAGTATAATGGCAGCATCTAACGGGATGCCAAACAGTCTCAAACAGTCTCATGAAGGATAATACAAAAAAAGTATAAATATGCTTGAATTCATTATGAAGAGAAAACAATTACTAAATTGTCATGACATCATGCTCTGGGAGGTGTAGTTGAGTATTTAATACAAACAGATCATTAGTCAGTTCCTTGTATAAAAAAGTGACAGCAAGTTAATGCATTTTTTTTTATTGAATTTTATTTGGGCAAAAGACATATACAACAATATGTACAATATTGTATGTATAAATATATACAATATGTTCTCAGAGCATAGCACGTCAAAATATACATTTCCGAGTGGTCCTCGATGGTAAATACATATAGAACATCTACTGATTAAAAGACACAATTACAAACAAACACATTACATTCATTCATATTGACATCGTAAAAAGTGGACCTAAACATTGCACATCACCCTAACCTTAAAAATACAACCTTGATTATTGCACATCACCCTAACTTTAAAGATACAAATTCATTGCACATCATTTCTAACTGTAAAAAACGAGTTCATTGCACATCATCCCTATCTGTACAAAAAAAAACATGACCAGCAGTAGCAGTAACAAAAGGAGGCACAAGGTGGCAGTGTTAGACAGACAACCTGATCCAGATTAAGACCTGCTACTTTGCCTGCTTGTTATAGTCTTTCTATGATTTGTTGGCTTGATCTCCAAGGGGAGGCTATTCCATAGATAAAGGCCTGTATAGAAAAACGTGTTCATCGCAGTACTGTTTACTCTTGGGAGGGACATTCAGCATGTACCTGATAACATTATTTTGCATGACCTGCAGTCTCTTCCTGAGCTTTTTTGATAGCCCACTATACGAGGGGGAGTGGACATAGTCAAAGTGACATTGAATCAAGGGTGAGGCAACAAGTTTCTTCACTTTAATGTTGAAGGATCTAGTGTTGCGATATAGAAATGTCAGTTTGTTTGCTGTTTTAGAAAGGATTTTAGCAGCTATGTAATCTCCAGATAGAGATTGATTCAGGGATAGACCAAGATAAGTGACACTCATCTTTGATTAAATGTCCTTGCCTGCACAGTTCACCTGCATCTTGTCAGCCAATCTATGCTTTGCTCCAAACTAACTCTATTCAGTTTTGACCAAATGTAGTGACAATTCATTGACTTAGATAAGGAATAAGAATGGCCCTAAGATTGATCCCTGCAGTACTCCACAGGATATTTCTTTGGCCTCTGACCAAACATCACCAACATTACATACTTGTGTTCTGTTGGTGAGGTTAGCCCAAAACCAATTTACGGCCTCATCACTTAGACCCATGCATTTCCGTTTCATCAGAAGGATGTCATATTCCACAGAGTCAAACGCTTTCTGCAAGTCCAAAATGACTGTATAGTTCCCCTTGTCAATTTCTTGCTTGATATGATCAAAAAGGTCAATAAGGCAAGTATCAGTTGAATGAGCTGTTCTAAAACCAAATTGAATTCCCTAAAGTAGTTTGTGCTCGAGAAGGTAAACCTCAAGTTGATTGAGAACTAATCTCTCAACAACTTTAGATAAGGTGCTGAGGATCGACACAGGCCTGTAGTTACCCACATCTGTTTTGCTACTCTTCTCGAGCGGAACAACCCGGGCTGTCTTTGAGATGATTGGGGAATTTACCACTACTAATAGAAAGGTTTACAATGTGCGTTATTATTTAAGCAGTGACACAGGCACTATTGAATCTTGCAGGAAGGTTATCAAAACCAGTTACTTTGTTGGTGCTCATTGAGCATAGTAGATTGGAAACTTTGTCTTACGTTAACATACAAATCTCAAACAACTCATTTCTGATATTTTTGCTATGGTAAACGTTTACAATAAAGGACTGGCCTTAGATTCCAGAGCAGGAATGAGGCTATAGTTAGTGGTAAATAATGTGTTAAAATAATGTGTTAAAATGATAGCAATCTTTGCTTCGTCATAGAATAAAAAATCATCAATATCCAGGACAATACCACAGTATTTTACCTTATGAGCAGTTTTTGAGCCAATATCCTTTAAAGTTTTCCACACAGAGCTGATGTAAGTTGTCATTTACAGTGTCTATGTAATACTGGGATTTGCCCTTATCCATCTTGATTCTTGCTTAGATTATACATTTAATATATAACCATCATAATATTGTTTGTAGATTTGTCCTTCTGAATTCAGACAGGTGCGATCCATTATCCTAATTAGGTCTAATATTTCCCTGACCTCTGTTTGATTCAAATTTGTTTCATTGGGGCCAGAGAGTCGAGGTCAGAACGCAACATCTCTTTAAAAAGATACCAAGCTTTGATCAACATCGTCACAATTTAATACATCAGACCAATCAAAATGACCAAGGACTTCTAAAAAACGTTCCTTTGAGTATTGTTTCATAAACCGTACCTTCACATACAGTAGGTTTTACCTGGTGTTTTTTAAAATCTTTTTCTTACGAATACAGTAGGTTACCATATGATCACTAAAACAAATATCTCCTGACTGACATATTTTTTCTTGGTCTTATACAATAATCAAAAATCAAAGTTGATTTACTGTCAATACACACTGTGATTGGCTTAGCAATCAGTTTTTTTTGGCCAAATAACTGATTAAAGGTATACAGGGCAAAAGTGCACTTTTCCTGGGTGGTAACTGCACATTTGAATTGAAATCGCCAAGCACAATACATTGCCTGTCAGCAAATACATTGTGATCACAGCAAGTGGATTCGAGTAAATCATAAAAATCCAAATGAATGACAAAATGAATGACTTGTTTTATTGCTGAAAATGTTCAATGACCAGAGTTCAGAGTTTACAATGGAAAATCATTTAGTTTAGGGTGTCTGTGTACACATCATTGAACGTTGACCTGATATACCAAGCGCTACTCTTGATTTGTATAACCAGTTCAAAACGGCAAGATATCCAGATGATTTCCATTTCAAAGGTGCAGTGACTGTCTCTATTAGTTGAGAGCGAACCCTCTTTCTATGTCACAGTGGAAAACAAAACCACAACTGGCAAGTTGTCAAAAACAGACAAAACACAAGTCACTTAAGTTGGAACAAAACACAAGTCACCAAGTATTCCTTCAAATGACAAAAGAGATGTGATTGTGTCTCAATGTAATCGAGGTATGAAATTATTGTTATTTTAAAATAACTCTGACAAAAATTGTCTCGCAGTTGAATCTAGTTGCTTACACCTGCTACAGGCCATATCACCTCCACCCTACCTGACACCCTTGACCCACTCCAATTTGCTTACCGCCCAAATAGGTCCACAGACGATGCAATCTCAACCACACTGCACACTGCCCTAACCCATCTGGACAAGAGGAATACCTATGTGAGAATGCTGTTCATCGACTACAGCTCGGCATTCAACACCATAGTACCCTCCAAGCTCGTCATCAAGCTCGAGACCCTGGGTCTCGACCCCGCCCTGTGCAACTGGGTACTGGACTTCCTGACGGGCCGCCCCCAGGTGGTGAGGGTAGGCAACAACATCTCCTCCCCGCTGATCCTCAACACTGGGGCCCCACAAGGGTGCGTTCTGAGCCCCCTCCTGTACTCCCTGTTCACCCACGACTGCGTGGCCATGCACGCCTCCAACTCAATCATCAAGTTTGCGGACGACACAACAGTGGTAGGCTTGATTACCAACAACGACGAGACGGCCTACAGGGAGGAGGTGAGGGCCCTCGGAGTGTGGTGTCAGGAAAATAACCTCACACTCAACGTCAACAAAACTAAGGAGATGATTGTGGACTTCAGGAAACAGCAGAGGGAACACCCCCATCCACATCGATGGAACAGTAGTGGAGAGGGTAGCAAGTTTTAAGTTCCTCGGCATACACATCACAGACAAACTGAATTGGTCCACTCACACAGACAGCATCGTGAGGAAGGCGCAGCAGCGCCTCTTCAACCTCAGGAGGCTGAAGAAATTCGGCTTGTCACCAAAAGCACTCACAAACTTCTACAGATGCACAATCGAGAGCATCCTGGCGGGCTGTATCACCGCCTGGTATGGCAACTGCACCGCCCTCAACCGTAAGGCTCTCCAGAGGGTAGTGAGGTCTGCACAACGCATCACCGGGGGCAAACTACCTGCCCTCCAGGACACCTACACCACCCGATGCTACAGGAAGGCCATAAAGATCATCAAGGACATCAACCACCCGAGCCACTGCCTGTTCACCCCGCTGTCATCCAGAAGGCGAGGTCAGTACAGGTGCATCAAAGCTGGGACCGAGAGACTGAAAAACAGCTTCTATCTCAAGGCCATCAGACTGTTAAACAGCCACCACTAACATTGAGTGGCTACTGCCAACACACTGTCAATGACACTGACTCTACTCCAGCCACTTTAATCATGGGAATTGATGGGAAATTATGTAAATATATCACTAGCCACTTTAAACAATGCTACCTTATATAATGTTACTTACCCTACATTGTTCATCTCATATGCATACGTTGATACTGTACTCTATATCATCGACTGCATCCTTATGTAATACATGTATCACTAGCCACTTTAACTATGCCACTTGGTTTACATACTTATCTCATATGTATATACTGTACTCGATATCATCTACTGTATCTTGCCTATGCTGCTCTGTACCATCACTCATTCATATATCCTTATGTACATATTCTTTATCCCCTTACACTGTGTATAAGACAGTAGTTTTTTTTTGGAATTGTTAGTTAGATTACTTGCTCGTTATTACTGCATTGTCGGAACTAGAAGCACAAGCATTTCGCTACACTCGCATTAACATCTGCTAACCATGTGTATGTGACAAATAAAATTTGATTTGATTTGATTTGAAAGTGTTTTTTTAATGCTTTGGCCAATTTCCTTCAACAAGCACAAATAATATAGGCTCTATTTGGCAACCACCCTGGGCAGGGGGAGAGGTCGAGACAGTTTCAGTAGGTTTAAAAACTCTCTTCTCTATTTTCTCCTTTCATCTCAACTATTTCTCTAGGTCACGTGTCAAACTATTTCCACAGAGGGCAGACTGTGAAAGGAAAAACCAAAACCCACAGACACTAGGCCCTTCATCGAATGAGATTGACACCCACGCAATCAATAATGGCGCCAGGCTGACGTTTTACAGGCTCCTAACCAACTGGGCTATTTTGTTTATTTTTTCGCATTGTTTGTATCTTATTATGTACATAAAGTTGCTGCTACCGTCTCTTATGACCAAAAAGAGCGATTACTCACCTCGAACTGGACAAAGATGTTTTCTTTAATGAGTCCGACACAAAGGATATACTGCTTTCCGGAGAACAGGTCCAAAATCCTGTCATTTGCTTGAAGAAAAGCTGGAGATACCGCTGGAGAAGGTTGGGATGTCTTGTTAGGATTCATAGGCAAGTGAGTAAATTGCCATTGCCATCTGTATTATTGGCTAACGTGCAATAACTGGAAAACAAACACGATGATCTACGGTCGAGAATATCCTACCAACTGTACATAAAAAAATGTAATATCTTATGTTCACCAAGTCGTGGTTGAACGACAACATGGATAATATAGAGCTGGCTGGTTTTTCTGTGTATCTGCCAGGACAGTGTAGTGACGTCTGGTAAGACGAGGGTTGGGGGTTGTGGGTCTATTTGTCAATAAATGCTGGTGTGCGATGTCTAATGTTAAAAGAAGTCTCGAGGTATTGCTCGCCTGAGGTAGAGTACCTCATGATAAGCTGTAGACCACACTATCTACAACGAGGGGTCTATATACGCAGTTTCATCAGCTGTCCAGGTGGCTGGTCTAAGACCATCCCGCTGGTGAAGAAGCCGGATGTGGAGGTCCTGGGCTGGCGTGGTTACACGTGATCTGCGGTTGTGAAGCTGGTTGGACGAACTGCCAAATTCTTTAAAACAACGTTGGAGGCAGCTTAGGGTAGAGAAATTAACATTAAATTCTCTGGCAACAGCTCTGGTGAACATTCCTGCAGTCAGCATACCAATTGCACGCTCCCTCAACATTTGACATCTGTAGCATTGTGTTGTGTGACAAAACTACACATTTTAGCAGTTTTGGGCCTTTTATTGTCCCCAGTACAAGGTGCACCTGTGTAATGATCATGCTGTATAATCAGCTTCTTGATATGCCACACCTGTCAGGTGGATGGATTATCTTGATTAAGGAGAAATGCTCACTAACATGGATGAAAACAAATGTGTGCACAGCATTTGAGAGAAATATGCTTTTTTGTGCATATGGAACATTTCTGGGATCTTTTATTTCAGCTCATGAAACATGGGACCAACACCTTACATGTTACATGTATATATTTTGTCAGTGTATAAGTCTGTAAAGTCTATGTTAATGTTTAAAATGTATGAAAATTGTAACGCATTTGCATCTTTAATGTCTTTTTCGTTATGCGTTGGACACCAGAAAGACGAGCTGACGTCATTGGTGTTGGCTAAGGGGGATTATAATAATATCTGAAACCATTCATCTTACAATGGAAATTAGACAGCAGAAACGATTGCGTTGTCAGTTGTGTTGTGACAAGGTAGGGGTGGTATACAGAAGATAGCCCTATTTGGTAAAAGACCAAGTCCATATTATGGCAAAAACATTCTCAAACAAGCAAAGTGAAACGACAGTCCATCATTACTTTAAGACATGAAGGTCAGTCAATCCGATAATTTCAAGAACTTTGAAAGTTTCTTAAATGCAGTCGTAAAAACCATCAAGCGCTATGATGAAACTGGCTCTCATGAGGACCGCCACAGGAAAGGAAGACCCAGAGTTACCTCTGCTGCAGAGGATAAGTTCAGTAGAGTTACCAGCCTCAGAAATTGCAGCCCAAATAAATGCATTACGGAGTTCAAGTAACAAACACATCTCAACATCAACTGTTCAGAGGAGACTGCGTGAATCAGGCCTTCGTGGTCGAATTGCTGCGAAGAAACCACTACTAAAGGACACCAATAATAAGAAGAGACTTACTTGGGCAAAGAAACATGAGCAATGGACATTAGACCGTTAGAAATCTGTATTTTTGTCTGATGAGTCCAAATTTGAGATTTTTGTTTCCAACCTCCGTGGCTTTGTGAGATGCAGAGTGGGCGAACAGATGATCTCCACATGTATGGTTCCAACCGTGAAGCATGGAGGAGGAGGTGTGATGGTGTGGGGGTGCTTTCCTGGAATTCAAGGCACACTTAACTAGCATGGCTACCACAGCATTCTGCAGTGGTACGTCATCCCATCTGGTTTGCGCTTAGAGGGACTATCGTTTTTTTTTTTCAACAGGACAATGACCCAACACACCTCCAGGCTGTTTAATGGCTATTTGACCAAGAAGGAGAGTGATGGAGTGCTGCATCAGATGACCTGGCCTCCACAATCACCCGACCTCAACCCAATTGAGATGGTTTGGGATGAGTTTGACTGCAGATTGAAGGAAAAGAAGCACATGTGGGAACTCCTTCAAGCCTGTTGGAAAAGCATTCCAAGTGAAGCTGTTTGAGAGAATGCAATGAGTGTGCAAAGCTGTAATCAAGGCAACCGGGTGGCTACTGTGAAGAATCTCAAATATAACATATATTTTGATTTGTTTAACACTTTTTTGGTTAATACATGATTCCATATGTGTTATTTCATGTTTTTGATGTCTTCACTATTATTACACAATGTAGAAAATAGTTTTAAAAAAAAAGAAAAACCCTTGAATGAGGAGGTGTGTCCAAACTTTTGACTGGTACTGTATATATTTACAAAACAAAATATGAGGGATTGATGCAAAAATGATGCAGACAACTACATTGATGGAAGCTACAATCTACTGTATCTGCAATATTAAAGCTGATCTAACCCCCCCCCCCAAAAAAAAAAAAACAAGTCACCTACGATTCCCCACAAGGCAGCTTCTTGTTAATTGTTGCTAGCTATCTGAATGTTCAGAATCATAACAATGTTTTTTGAGAAACAGACGCCTCACAAGTCCTCAACTGGCAGCTTCATTAAATATTACCCGCGCAACACCAGTCTCAACGTCAACAGTGAAGAGGCGACTCTGAGATGCTGGCCTTCTAGGCAGAGTTGCAAAGAAAAAGTAATATCTCAGACTGGCCAATAAAAATAAAAGATTAAGATGGGCAAAAGAACACAGACACTGGACAGAGGAACTCTGCCTAGAAGGCCCGCATCCCTGAGTTGCCTCTTCACTGTTGACGTTGAGACTGGTGTTTTGCGCGTACTATTCAATGAAGCTGCCAGTTGAGGACTTGTGAGGCGTCTGTTTCTCAAACTAGAAACTCTAATGTACTTGTCCTCTTGCTCAGTTGTGTACCGGGTTCTCCCAATCCTCTTTCTATTCTGGTTAGAGCCAGTGTGTGCTGTTCTGTGAAGGGAGTAGTACCCAGTATTGTACTAGATATTAATTGTTTTGGCTATTTCTCACATGGAATAAATAGCATTCATTTCTCAGAACAAGAATAGACAAGATTTGCTTCTTTAATCAGGACAACAGTTTTCAGCTGTGCTAACATAATTGCAAAAGGGTTTTCTAATGATCAATTAGCCTTTTAAAATGTTCAACTTGGATTAGCTAACACAACATGCCATTGCAACACAGTGATGGTTGCTGATAATGGGCCTCTGTACCCCTATGTAGATATTCCATAAAAAATCTGACGTTTCCAGCTACAATAGTCATTTACAACATTAACTATGTCTACGCTGTATTTCTGATAAAAAAAATAAAAAAATTAATAGACCAAAAAATGTGATTTTCTTTAAAAAACAAGGACATTTCTAAGTGACCCCACATTTTTGAACGGTAGTGTATACATTTTTGATACATAAAGGGATCCTAAAATTCTAAATCAAATAGCTTAATGATCCTTGCTACGACCATCTTAAAACAACTCCGTATGTTAGTTTAGTATAACCACCCCCCAAAGGCTTTTATTTAGAGGTATTAATCTGACTATTCTATCGTCATTGATTTGAATGACTTATTTCAGCAAATTTGGGGATTTCTGTATAGTGGTCTAATGTTGGTGGGGCATTTTACCCTGTTTTAATGTTACTCCTGAATCAGTATGATCAATAAAATTGTTTTTCTTGAGTCTACTTTAAACAGAGCTGAGATTTACTCAGAATAGCCTGAAGCCATAGGGCTCTTCTGACAGGCTGTCAAAGCTATGCCAATCCCCCAGAAGGAAAACAGACCCTAACAGGTGGAGACTGGGGTGGTGGTAAGGAGCAAAAGAAGCAAACGCATAATACTGTAGCAGTAGCAGCCATCTTAAATGGACCGCCAAATAAGGTAGGGGTGATTGTTACTAGCATCTAATTGGTGTAATCTCAGTTAATGGGTCAGCTGAGGCATGCACATCAGTTCCCTTTCTGAACTGTCTTCACTTGATTTGTGTTACGTTAATGTTTCTCCTGAATCACTATGATAAATATAATACTTTTTCTTCAGAGTATTTTTATTTTTACAGCGATGAGATTTACTTTGAAGTGCAGTGTAAGAATACACCTACAGGTGAAAGCAGTGATACAGACATGGTGGACTAGCAGGAAGATTGGAATACCGTTAAACCATGAAATTGTGAGTTCAAATCCCAGGTGAGGACATGTTCAATAACGTTTCAATCCAATTAGCAACAGATTTTCATGTGAATATTCTAAAATTCTGCATCAAAACAGCTTAATTTTCCCACCAAAGAAGCTTCTTCATGAAATTGACTTAAAGAGCTGTGCGTGATGACGCAGTGCACATAAAATAACTTTTGCAGTTGAGATTCCCATTAGAAATAGAAGTTAAATGGGTTTCCATCATATTTTAAACTCTACTGATGGTTTGTCACAAAACATGTTGCGTTATGTAGCGAATGTGCCAACTCTGGCCTTGGCATTTGCGCTCTAGCCAACAGCTTGCAGATACATTGCGGGTATAGCCTACATGATGAGATTATTATGGGATAAAAAACAAGATGATTTTTATTTGTCAAATGGCAGCCAAGCATCGATGATCATTTCATCAGAATAAGAATAATATTTATTGGAATGGAGCATCAACCTCATCACCATGCACGTTCATCACAACTTATTTCATATGTAGCGTAGTAAACGGTATGCTTTCCAGAGTCTCAGTGACACAATATCATCATGTGGCTACAAGTTTTTTTCCAGTTTGACTGTTATTATGTCAATCTTTGCGCATAAAGGAGTTTCGACCACCATTTCTCGCATAATTATTTTTACCGACACAAAATGATCCCACTTTGTCTAGCGTCTTCATCTCAACTCGGCGGCAGGGTAGCCTAGTGGTTAGAGTGTTGGACTAGTAACCAAAAGGTCGCAAGTTCAAATCCCTGAGCTGACAAGGTACAAATTTGTCACTCTGCCCCTGAACAGGCAGTTAACCCACTGATCCTAGGCCCTCATTGAAAATAAGACTTTGTTCTTATCTGACTTGCCTAGTAAAATTAAATTTAGTTTTGTTGACATTTGGAAAGTTTATTGACATATTACCTGTTTGCATCAACCCTGTCGCGACATTTTTTATCTGTCATGTACTTTACTGCGTAAAAAGGTTGAATGGAAACCTGGTTACTGTAATCATGTATGTCAAAGAGTGTAATATATGTAAGTTGAAAACACTTTATGTTAAAAGCACTGTTTGTGTGTGCGGGTGTCCCTAGCAATGCCAAAAGACAAAGAGCTGTGACTGGATCAGTGGTTCACCAATCAGGGCCTTGATGGGCTAGGCAACAGTAACAAGGGGTGATGTGTGATGAAACTAAGGTGTGTTTGCCCTAGGTAAAAAAAATAAAAATTGGGGGGGAAGAACCCCCCCCCATTCTTAGCAACCATCAGTTGATGTCCCCGGGACAAACCGGGAACTAGACAAACAAGTGCCATAGGAAGGCCAAGAAGATCATCAAGGACCTCAGCCACCCAAGCCATAACCTTTTCATCCCGCAACCATCTAGAAGTTGGAGACAGTACAGGTACATTAAATCTGGGATCAGGAGACTGATAGAATCTGTTAATCTCCAGGCAATCAGACTGTTGAACAGCCGTCACTAGCCAGCCTCCGCCCTGTACCCTGCCCTGCATCTTAGACACGGTCACTAGCCGGCTACCACCCAGTACTCTACCTTGCACCTTTGAGACTGCTGTTTACATATTGTTTTACCCATTTTATATGCATATACTGTATTCTAGTCAAGGCTCATCCAATATATACTGTCCATATAGTCTATTCAAACCATTTATACACATATACAGTGGCAAGAAAAGGTATGTGAACCCTTTGGAATTACCTGGATTTCTGCATAAATTGATCATAAAATTTGATCTGATCTTCATCTAAGTCACAAAAATAGACAAACACAGTCTGCTTAAACTAATAACACACAAACAATTATACATTTTCACGTCTTTATTGAACACACCATGTAAACATTCACAGTGTAGGGTGGAAAAAGTATGTGAACCCTTGGATGGATTAACTGGTCACCTTTGGCAGCAATAACCTCAACCAAATGTTTTCTGTAGTTGCAGATCAGACGTGCACAATGGTCAGGAGGAGTTTTGGACCATTCATCTTTACAGAACTGTTTCAGTTCTGCAATATTCTTAGGATGTCTGGTGTGAACCGCTCTCGAGGCATTTTAAATCGTGTTGAGGTCAGGACTCTGACTGGGCCACTCCAGAAGTCGTATTTTCTTCTGTTGAAGCCATTCTGTTGTTGATTTACTTCTGTGTTTTGGGTCGTTGTCCTGCTGCATCACCCAACTTCTATTGAGCTTCAATTGGTGGACAGATAGCTTAACATTCTCCTGCAAAATGTCTTGATCAACTTGGGAATTCATTTTTCCATCGACGACAGCAAGCTATCCAGGCCCTGAGGCAGCAAAGCAGCCCAAACCATGAGGCTCCCTCCACCATACTTTACAGTTGGGATGAGGTTTTGATGTTGGTGTGCTGTGCCTTTTTATCTCCACACATAGTGTTGTCTGTTCCTTCCAAACAACTCAACTTTAGTTTAATCTGTCCACAGAATATTTTGCAGGAAGCACTGTGGAACATCCAGGTGCACTTTTGCGAACTTCAGACGTGCAGCAATAATGTTTTTGGACAGCAGTGGCTTCTTCCGTGGTGTCCTCCCATGAACACCATTCTCTTTACAAATCGTAGACTCGTCAACAGAGATGTTAGCATGTTCCAGAGATTTTTGTAAGTCTATAGCTGACACTCTAGGATTCTTCTTAATAAATAAGTCAAATCCATTTTTAGCAAAAATAGGCCTACGTTTGCATCTTTAAAGAAAACATGTTGGTATTGGATCTCTCGATTTGCTATGCTGCATTTAAAAAAATCAGAAATAACAGAGATGTGCGTTGGAAATAGCAACTTGGATTAAATATGACGATGATGTCAAGGCTCAGGAGAAGACCCAGATGCAGAACGTAACAAAAGTTTACTACAAAAACAGGGGGGCAGGCAAACAACAGGCAGAGTTCACTAATCCAGAGCAGAGTCCGAAAGGTACCTACCGGCAGGCAGGCTCAGGGTCATGGTAGGCAGAGGTCAGTAATCCAGAGCAGAGTCCGAAAGGTACGGAATGGCAGGCAGGCTCAGAGTCATGGCAGGCAGAGGTCAGTAATCCAGAGCAGAGTCCGAAAGGTACCTAACGGCAGGCAGGCTCAGGGTCATGGCAGGCAAAGGTCAGTAATCCAGGGAGGTGTAACAAGGTACAGTACAGAACGGCAGGCAGGCTCAGGGTCAGGGCAGGCAGAATGATCAAATTGACCTTTAAATACTTGATTGAGATTAGTAGGCTAGCCTACAAAGCCGCTCTTATTTCAACATAATTCCTACCCTAGAGCAGAAATGCTTATTTCGATTTCACCTCCGAAGAATGATGCAAGATACTTACACATGTTTACGAATTGGGGGTAGGAAAGAATGTTTTGGTGATTTCCAATGTGGAGTGGAGAAACATCAACAAATAAGGAACTGACAGCTGTCAGTTTAGCTAGCTAGCATGCTAACCTTAGCTTGCTATAATGCTAACCTTATTTAGCTAGCTAATGTTATCTGTTGTTGCTGTTTTTTTTTACTACACCATATTCAAAAGATTAGCCAGCTGGCTAGGCTGGTTCTGGAGCTGGTTTTGTCATAAGCATTTAGGGAAAACTTCGCTACAGATGGAAACCAATATATTTAACTTCGCCATCTATTGTTATCGCCAAAGTTTTAGCATCTTCCATAAGTAACATATGTTTTTTCTACAGATACATTGTAATAGACAAGATGCAACCTCTAGGTAGGTAGGCTGCTGGCAGGCTTCGGCTGTGGTACAGCAAAGCCTAGTCAGCCAGTGCTCATGGTTTTCAAAGGGGAAGTGAAATGATAGGCTACAATGACTTTGCTCATGATGCACTTCACAAATGACATGTAACAACACCCTGAGCACATCGGACATGAAACACCAATACAAATGCAACAACAGCACAACAAAATATACTGAACAAAAATGTAAGTTAGTTACAGTTCATATAAGGAAGTCGGTCAATTTAAATAAATTCATTAGGCCCAGATCTATGGATTTTACATGACTGGGCAGGGGTGCAGCCATGGGTGGGCCTGGGAGGGTATAGGCCCACCCACTGTGGAGCCAGGCTCAGCCAATCAGGATGAGTTTTTCCCCACAAAAGGGCTTTATGACAGACAGAAATACTCCTTAGTTTCATCAGCTGTCCGGGTGGCTGATCTCAGACAATCCCGCAGCTAAAGAAGACGGATGTGGTGGTCCTGGGCTGGCATGTTTACACGTGGTCTGCGGTTGTGAGGCTGGTTGGACGTACCGCCAAATTCTCTAAAACAAAATGGAGGCGGCTTATGGTAGAGAAATTAACATTAAATTATCTGCCATCAACTCTGGTGGACACTCCTGCAGTCAGCATGCCAGTTGCATGCTCCCTCAAAACTTGAGACATCTGTGGCATTGTGACAAAACTGCACATTTTAGAGTGACCGTTTATTTTCCCCAGCACAAGGTGCACCTGTGTCAGGATCATGCTGTTTAATCCACTTCTTGATATACACCTGTCAAGTGAATGGATTACCTTGGCAAATGAGAAATGATCACTAACCGGAATGTAAACAAATTTGTGCACAACATTTTTGTCTGTAATGATCATTTCTGGGACCAACACTTTACATGTTGCATTTATACTTTTGTTCCTTGAATTTTCTTTTGCAGGTGCATGTTCATTTTAGGATAGACAGTTGTGGTTTAGCTGCATCAATCAAAGCAGTGAAGTGTGTAGTTAAGCAAGACTACAGTGGTCAAACAATTCATCTTGGGGTGATGGAGGGAGCAGCGTTGACAAACGCAATCATATCACATAATTATACCATTTATAAATGGTATAATTTCGTGGTTTAATTGCTGCATATATATATACAGACTAGCTCCAAAATAAGTGAACATTGAGAAGTGATCCAATGGATTATGTATCCGTAGAAAAAAAGAAGCCCCATGTTCTGAGTATTGGTTTGAACAAGGTGATGCGCAGATTCACTGACCTACAAATGATCTGGAATTGCGAAATAACCTACACTTTTTTTTTCAACTGATCTTTACCCAGGCTTCAAACATCCTTTTAATTCTGTGTAGCGTCTCGCACAGGCTGATCCTCTCAACCGCAAGGAGGCCGGCCACAAGCAGTACAATTTCAACAAATCAAATGCTGCGGTCTCAGAGATTACCCGGTGATGCTGAAGAATGTGGATTTTACAGTAGGGTTCCTCCTCATGTTGTCTTTTATTTCCCGAGCGATTAAATACACGGGGGGGCTTTACAAACTTAAATATAGGTCTGACCCACTCTTTCTGTTGATGGTGTGATATTCTATGCCGTCGGTTAGTCTCGAAATGTATGAAAAACAATAGGCTTTTGGAATTCATTGTAGTCTAGGATGCACTCGACGTAGAGGTTTTCCTTCTCACGTTGGTTACAAGCGACTCTGATCAACAAACGCAGGTAATGATGATATTTCGGGACACAATAACTGGTGATAAACAGATGCAATGTCTTTGTCTGATGGAAAGCTATTGCTTTATCCAAATGATTTTGAGGGTGATAAAATCATAGCGGTAATTAGCGTCACGGTGATGTTGTCTTGACGGGTCTCTGTAACGTTGACTCGGTGAATCTCCATTCAAGACCGGCTACTGTTGTAAAAAATGGCATATGACAATGTTGTGAATATAATTGTGTTTCATTTCTGAAGAATATCAATTCAGAAGAATTAGGAATCCTGCAATGAATCTAAACTCTGCTTATAACTCCCACACACCACCAATAATAGATAGAAGATAGTGGTTGAATGACGATAGCTCTAAACTGTATACGATGTAGCTTCTGTGTTATTATTGTGATGTCACTGTGTTGTACGTGTTTTTCAGTCCTTTTAAGGCAGGCAGGCAGGCAGCAGAGTCTGTCTGTTAAGGGGATATGCGTGGCCTACTTAGTGTACATTATTAACTTCCTCGTCCACGATTAGCGTTCTCTCACCTCAATATAACCTCAATGCTACTAGAGTGAAACGGCAAACGGGAGTGGCCAATTTGCTAGAATGTCGTCCGTTGAGCTACAGCAGAATGTCATAAGTGACATTCAGAAAGACATTTCAGAGACATTAGCCACTCCTGTTTGCTGTTCCATTGTAGTAGTTTCAATCTCATCTAAAAGTTATTTATACAACAAGAGGATAGACTTATCTCACTAGGACAGAGATTGGCAATTTAGATGGGGGGGTGGGTGCCACAAAAAAAATCTGAACTCATCATGGGAGGCTGCATTGGCTCAAGGGTCTGCATACACACATCCATACCCACACATGTAGTCCGAGCTGGCTCTACCATTTTGGGGGCCCTAAACTACATTTTGTTTCCCACACCTTGCGAGCAAAACATTTTCTACACATTTTGCCATGTGGCGTATAGAAAACTTTTCAGTTTTTAAAGCATTTGGCTGCAAATCTACATATTTTGCAATGGGGTAGAGAGTTGATTTTGCTATTTTATAACTCATATCATGCAATTTCACTCCATTCCACTCCATGGGGCGGAGAAAATAATTTTTAGTTTTACAGCTAATTTTCTGCAATTCTACACATTTTGTCATAGGGTGAAGAGAAATGTTTGCCGTTTTTAATATGAAGCGTCACTAATAAAAGGAATGGGTGCCCCCCAGTCGGTAATTCAACCATGATTACTACAAATTTAGATAGCCTTCCATTAGACTCATTTACCCATCTCAAAAGGTTAGCTGGTGCACAACCAAATATTGAAATTGCACCTTGTGCATTCTACTATTCTAACTCTCAAAAATAAGTTGAAACTCTGAGTTCCCCGAAAATATTGATTCGTAGATTAAAAGAAGCCCCATGCCAGTGATTGGGGACATCACCCTGTGACAGTTGCCTTTCAGATGGAACATTAAATGGGTGTCCTGATTCTCTGTGGTCACTAAAGATCCCATGGCACTTATTGTAAGAGTAGGGGTGTTAACCCCGGTGTCCTGGTTAAATTCCCAATCTGGCCCTCATACCATCATGGCCACCTTTCAATTGTCTCATTAATTCATCCCTCCTCCTCTCCCCTGTAACTATTCCCCTGGCCGTTGCTGTAAATGAGAATGTGTTCTCAGTCAACTTACCTGGGAAAATAAAACGAAATAGAACAAGGCCCCTGACTTGGCCTTCAGTGTGTATATAATACAGACAGTTGGACAGAACTATCATGTTCCATGCAAGATAAGTAGAGATTAGTATCAGCTATATTCTGAATATTTTGTGCCTGACGAAAACAATAGGTGAAGTAAATGGTCGACATATGTTTCTGCCTTTTCAATGCCATTGTGTTCCAATCAGAGATGCTGTAATTGGAGTGGACCAGGAAGTACCAGAGAGGAGAAGGAGGAGGAGGAGGAGGAGGAGGAGGAGGAGGAGAGGAGGGAGGAGGAGGATACCACCATGAAAGGTCTGAGTGCCTCCAGGTTCTGCTTCTACTTGGGTTTCGTAGTGGGGACTCTCAGCCTGTACCTCTTCCTGCGCCAGGTGTGTTACACATCTATAATCTAGTGGCCTTAAACACCTATATCAACTATTCAGGTAGCCATATAATATTACGATAATATACCTCTGTAATTATTATTCAGATAGCCGTATACACCTGTAATTACGGTACTCTCTCCCTGCATTAGTGCACCTACGTAGTACATCTGTCGTTACTGTTGACTGTGTTGATGTTTGATGCTTGGTGTTATCAGTCAGTAAACTTGTTTGTACTTGTACCACACCATATTTATAATGTGAACATACAGCTATGGTTTGAAAGGAGCATGGAGCTCCCTGTGCTGGGAGGGGTCCAGGGCAGCTCAGTAGCAGCGGTGGCAGAGGAGAGGCAGGCCAGTGTGGAGAGAGCAGCCCTCATCAATCTCAACGTCCCGCACCACACAGGTACACAGGCCCAATAAGGCCAGGGCCCAACCCAGTGAAAGGAAAAGTGCCTCTGAAGATCTCGTAAATCTGTGTGGTAGTTTGAAAGAAGTGAACGTTTTGTACTTTAGTATCGAAAATGAACCTCTTGGCTGCCAAAATTATTAATTAAGACACTAAATTATGAAAAAAAAAAGACTCTTTCCAAAACATACATCTAGCCATGTAAATATGACTAATATACAGTGTTACTCTATTCCTGTATAAGGGGACACTGCAGCACTGTTCGTCCCCGGTGCCTTTGTTATTGTTTTGTTGGTGAAACCAACTTGTGGAGCCTCTGGCAGCTTGGTAAAAACGAATTGCAGTACATATTCTGCTCTTCTATTGCCCGTGATGTCAGTTGGGGGGAAAAAACTGTGTTTGTTGTAATATCATGGAGGTTCTACCAATTAGATGGGCAAGCAGCAGTTGCTACATTCATTGTTGGACTTAGAAATGATATGACGTGTACCCATTGATTCTCGTAGAATATATCTTGTAAATGCCTTATGAGCTTAGTTCAACTGTCGTAACCCATCAGAACACGAAACATAAGCTTGTTTTACACCAATGTTTGTAAACAAAGTAAATGTAAAAAAAACGTTATATATTGCCTCAAAACATGGTTAAAACTATCATTTTTATATCATGGATCTTCCTCGGCATCCATAGCTCTGTCTAATGAATTAGCTAAGCTTTACCCTTAGTTTTTTTTTTTACTGAAACAGGGGTGGGGGACAATGCTTTGTTATGGTTTCTACTGCTGATTGCCGCTTTAAGGATTTCAGCTTAAAAGTAGTGTGGCTATGATTTTCAGGTGAGGACAGTCGCGTGGCAGATGAGTTGTACCAGAAGGTGCGCATCCTGTGCTGGGTGATGACAGGCCCCAGTAACCTGCAGACCAAGGCCCGCCATGTCAAGGCCACCTGGAGCCGCCACTGCAACGTGGTGGTCTTCATGAGCTCTGTCGACGACCCAGGTGGGTACCCAGCCAGGTAGCCTAGAAGGGTATTGAGGCGGGCCGGTTTGAATCCCATGACCAACGGGAAACATCTGGTCAAAAGGATCCTATATAGATGCTATCTCGTGCCTTGTTTCCCTTGAGTAAGGCCCGTGACCCTAACTGCTGTGATGCAAAATGGCTGACTCTGTGCTTTGTGCCTGACTGACTCTGGGGGAGGTTGCATTAGAAAGCAAAAAACAGTAGGAAAATGGACAATAAAGCATTCTTCTTCTTTGCCAGACTTCCCCACCGTAGGGCTGGGGACAGGGGAGGGCCGCGACCAGCTCTACTGGAAGACCATCCGGGCCTTCCACTATGCCCTGGAGCATCATGGGAACGAAGCCGACTGGTTCCTCAAGGCGGATGACGACACCTTCGTAGTGGTGGACAACCTCCGCTGGGTCCTGTCCAATCACACGCCCGAGGAGCCCCTCTACTTCGGCAAGCGCTTCAAGCCCTACGCCAAGCAGGGGTACATGAGTGGCGGAGCGGGGTATGTGTTGAGTAAGGAGGCCCTCAGGAGGTTCGTGGAGGGGTTCAAGACCAAGGTGTGTACCCATACCACCTCTGTGGAGGACTTGGCTCTGGGACAGTGTCTGGAGAAGATGGGGGTTCTGGCCATGGACTCCAGGGATACATGGCAACGGGAGACGTTTCATCCATTCGTGCCGGAACACCACCTGACTGGGAAGTTCTCCAAGAGCTTCTGGTACTGGAACTACTGCTACTACCCCATCGTGGAGGTCAGTCACTACTGAGCTCTCTCTCTCTTTCTCCTTCTCTTGTTGTCGTTACTTTTGTTGGCTTTCAGTTCCACTGATTTTTAAGATACAAGCCAGAGCTCACCTTGCTCTTAGTCTCTCTCTCTCTCTCTCTCTCTCTCTCTCTCTCTCTCTCTCTCTCTTTTCTTCCTTTCCAGTCTCTCTCTGTCTCTCTGTAGTACCTATCTTATTCATGTAAGACTGTTTAAGATGAACCCAGATAATGGATTACCATTGAATTGAGGGTCAAACTGGGTCAGGAAGACAGTTTTCCAAGAGCTCGAACTTGTTTCCTCTTATAATCCTTTAATTCAATTAATGGCCATCTGTACACTATTGTGCACCAATTGGATATTTGCAGCTCAAGGTTTTTTTTGTCTATTAAAGTGTAGGTAGGGCATTTTTTGACCAGGGCATCACTGTCTTACACAATCTCTCTCTGAAACTAGTTACAATATATGGAATATAGACATTCATTTTCGATGAGCAGCCTGAATATAGGCTACATGTTATGTAAAGGATATATCACTGTGAAAATGACAACGTTAGATGTCTGTCCTTCTACAGCCTTCATAGAAAGAAAGAAATTACATTAAAGTGGATGATTGCTAAAGTGGATGATTGCAGTGGAGACAATGCACTGTCCACAGTAGGAACATTTCCCATTTTCTTTCATATATTTGTGCTAATTCATTGTGCTTTGCAATGCAAATGAGACACGTTTATTATGAGTCTATCAGACAGGGACCACCAAGGCACATGACAATACACCTGGGGGTAAACAAGCCATTCAGGTGTCTTTGTGGAGGAAACATAGCCAGTGTCTCCTCTGCTTAACAATGACTGTCAGAAATGTGTTATTAGGTTTTCCCCCAGTCAAATATACTTGCAGGAATGTGAAATAGACAGTGAACACTCCAATAATCCATTTTAAACAGCTGTTTAAGCGATCTGATGTATGCCACAGAGGAGTAAGCGTGTGTGTTCCCGAGCTGTATTGCTGTGTGTTTGTGCGTGTGCATATGTCACAGGTGTGTGTTTTAAGGGTGGGATTCTGGCAAAGGATACAGTGGAAGGCCATAGAGCAAGTTTTATAGTGCTCGGTTTGCTATTTTCCTCCAGGGTCCCCAGTGCTGCTCAGACCTGGCAGTATCCTTCCACTATGTGGACGCAGAGCTGATGTACACACTGGAGTACTGGACCTACCACCTCCGTGCCTACGGCTACAGATACCGCTACAGACCTCCACTACCCCAGGGCCTGGTGGAGCGGCTGGCCCAGTCGGAAAGGGTCACTGTGGGGGCAGCTGGTAGAGGGACAATACCAGCTGGTATTATTGTTGTTGGTGGTGGAGACCAGTCCAAAATGGAGGCAGTGTCATATAAAGGGGCTGCGAGGGAAAGTAGAATCCCTATGGACAATAACAGGACTGCAGTCACACAGGAGAGACAGCAGTGATTCTCTTTGGGCCGACTCCTAACTTCCACTTAAGTGGAATGTGAACGTGGTCATGCATTGGTGTCATTTGGGACGGTTTGATTTGAAGCGTTTGAATGTGTTTTTTTAAGGTGATAACGGGAGTGTGTTGTGGTGTGTGATGGAAACAGGACTTGTGAAATGGTCATGCCAGGAACAGGTTCTATATTTCCAACGTTGTGCACCAGTTCCACCACAGTTCAGGTTTAATTGGTTGTGGGGGATTTTATTCATCCATATACTGTACAACTTTTTACTTGAATGTGTTAACTGTTTTTTATCAATATCTGTTGTTCTTTTATCTGATATTCTGTTTGAATTCCAATAGTATGCCGTTAGTGACCATGCATCTGTATAAACTTCCAGAGCATTTACTTCATGAGGCCCACGCTGCATAAAAACATTCTGACCTGGACATTTCCTATAGCATGATATCAAGCATTTCTGTGTCTTAGATGTTGATTTGGAAAATCATCATTTCCACAACTAACAGTGCTCCTGTATTCCATTCCCTAATTGACTGTCCATAACTATTCAATTCGATATTGGTATTGCACTTTTAGAGAAATATGAAGGGACCTTTATATGCGTGCACTGAACAATGGTCGTTTCTTAACGTTGTCGAGGTTTTCGTCAGAATCTGTGGTTTTCGGCGTCAGGTCAAGCTGATAGAGCACATTTTTAAATGGTATTACATTGCTCTGTGGTGTAGCTAAGTGTGAGTGTATTTCATGTCAAATGTAATGGCCATATGTTTTTCCCATTTATTCTAGATTATCTGCTAAGCAGTTGAATGGCCTTAAAGTGGGGTAGATTATACTTACTATAACTACAGTACTAAAGTATTTTTTTGTACAGTACTACTTAATGTTCATTTTTGGTTACATATTCCGGCACTTTGAATTCTCGTTGCTATGATGGTGGATTTAAAATGTTGTAACCAAATATTTTTCAATGAATTGTCAGTATTGTTGCCACATTTGATTATTTCTTTAATTTGAATCACAAACATATGGTAAAGAAATAGTTGTTATCAGATGGGACTGTTACTGATTTCTTTCAGGTAATACATTATAGCTATGACAACTCATCGGGCACATGTTACAGTAGCAGGTTGATTTTGGTCAGTTTAAATTCCATAGATGTTTTCGCAAATACTTTGTTTTGTCAAATAAATAGTTGTTTCTTTTCTGTGTTGTATAATAATAACTCCAATCTTCTGAAAAGGGGTTTTGCCTTGGCTGGATGTTAGGGATGGGTCTGGATGAATGTCTTGTCTACAGCCCACGCCGAAACCTGCATCAAAAAAGTAACAGTGGATTTTTAGTTAGACATTTATAATCAGTAAAGTTTCTAGTATTGTTTAATGCAACACAGAACGTGAGAAAATATAAAGCACTTGATAACTTATTGTTATTCAATGTATTCTACACTCTGAGAAAAAAAGGGTTCTTCTGCTCTCCCCATAGGAGAACCCTTTTGGGTTCCATGTAGAACCTTCTATAGAAAAGGTTCTATGTTGAACCCAAAAGGGTTCTACCTGGAACCCAAAACAGTTCTTCAAATGGTTCTCCTATGGGGACAGCCCAAAGAACCCTTTCAAGTTGGAGACACCACCTTTTATCTAAGAGCGTACTACATAGAGAGATGAGCTAATGCTGACACATGTACTGTATTTAAGGCATACGTGGAAACCTGCGTAGCATAAAATGCATGGAGTCTACTAAATTATATGGGAGAGCAAATGCCTCACGCACACACCTCAGTCTGCACTTATTAAAGAATAAGCCTCCTCTTCTTGTCTCAGGGTATGCCTCCTTTCTCAAAGGACGCATGTTGCCTGTTAGAGAGAACACACACTGGGTCACTGAGCTGGGGGGGAAAAAAGCATTATCTCCACTGCACATTGGATTATTATGGAGGTATAGATGAATTAACCCTTTCATGCAGTGGACTAAATCAGGGTCACACTGAGTGTTTTTTTTTGCTAGTCTTAAACACATCTACTTTGAAACAAAAGTATACACCTCACACACATGGCGATTGGCTTAAGAAAAGAAGACACCTGTACCATGTCAGATATAGAGTTGAAATGTATTACATTATTAGTTTGCATCGTAATATTACACTTCATATACATCACAGAAGACTGAATTATAACAAAACCGCTTGACATAGAAACACCGGATTTTCAGCGTAAAAAAAAAAGTGTACTAATGATGAAATGATGAAAAATATGAATAACATTCCACCCATGAGGCCACTAGAGGGCGTTTTGGTCATTTGACTGCAGGTAAAGTATGCTACTTAGCAGATGCTTTTTTCCAAAGCAACTTTAAAATATGATCCCTGTATGAATGAGCCCATGACCTTGGTGTTTATTGCTAGTACCACACTCTTATCAACTGAGCCACACAAACTGAGCTGCAGAGGACCATTAGATTAGATTCTCATGCCTGCCCACCCACCCACCCACACTCACCTTGTTCCAAGTTTCTTCTGCCCATAAGCCCAACAAAGACATCATCCATCTCTCCTGTGACAAACACGGTTAAATCATTATCAAATGCCGGTGTTCCGCAGTATATGAAGTTACATTTGTCATGATTGTTCTGTTAAAAGCTAATAACATTCCTATTGATATGTAAAACAAACAGTAAATCAATGGTTATTCCTTACTTTTATGTGGAGAGGGAGGTACTTCATAAATATCTGTGAAAAAGCAAGTCAATTGTAAAAAATGCGTAAAAACCCAATAAAAATGTTTATTCAATAAAAAGTAAATTAGTGGTGTGAATACTGTAATTTCCCTGCAGTGAACTCCTGCTTCAACATTGAACATGTTTGAGTAAATAAAGACTAGGACACATTGTTAATTTAGTCAAAACAGAGAAGTCTCAGTGACACAGTATCAGTATAACCCCCTCTATACATCATCAAAGATGACTCAGTGCATGAATTGGGCAGGAGCTCACAGGAGCTGAGTACCTGCACCTCCAATTATCTATTGCTTGATCTCCTGTTCCTCTTACAGAATATTAGCCCAAATGTATAGTGGCGCTCCTGCACTTAAATATAAACAGTACCTGCACCCAAAATGAGTACAGGAACCTATAACAGTCCAAGTCAAGCACCGAGACAACTGATGTCTGCTGAGGGTCTTAACTTTGATTGATTGATGGTAAGATGCAGAGACAGAGCTGAAGCTTACCAGCGCCCCTTCTACCCATCAGCCCAACAAAGCTGTCATAATCTAGGTCGTTATATCTCTTCAGAATGGTCCGCTTGAGGTTTTCAAGACCTGGAGTATCCTGTAAAGACAACGATGATATGCCATTAATAAGCATCGTTTTCTCTCATTCGTAGACATGAAATCAGTCCCCCCAAAAAAGAATAATCGGGATGACACATGAACAAGGTTATCTTTCCGCAGATGAGGCTTTAATTTGATCCGACCCCTACAGTCATTTGCTTTGAATTCACAGTTATGTTTTAAACCATTATATACCTAGATAAATAAAATAAAAATATTTTTTTACGTTACCATATGAGGGTTAAATAGATACGGTTGGATGAGAAACTTCCTTACCTCTGAGTCAGCAGTTGATCTGAGCGACCCAGCAGCAGGCTCCTCGCAGCTGGACTGGCTTGAGCGGAGTTTCATGACGAGGAACAGAGCCACCAGCAACAATCCGTTTTTCATCTTCTTATTAACACCACCTATAGCCTAGACAAGCTGTGATGTTGGGTTGACAATAATATCAACATTTAGAGATACATTTGTTTGACGCATTAGAATAACTAACTTCCAAGCTGCAAAATGCTTCATTAGAGCTCAGCTGAAACCAACAAACGCGCACCAAGTATGAAACGGACTTGACATAGAAAATCCACAATGAATAATAGACTAGAACACTGCAACAGCAGGCCTAAACATTCGTTTCTCTTCTAAAATGTAGTGATAACTGGTTTTAAATTGTGCGTAATGCGCACGAAATGTTTTCCATTTATTGTGAAATGAAAGGCTATATTACTAAACCTTGACAGTCATTTGATTTGTAGATATGTTTTCCGAATAGGCTACAACAATTACGCTATCATGTAGGCTATAGGCCTATAGAAAAAGTTCGAAATGTTTTTGTTGTTCAGCTTGCAGACAAAGTTGATTCGTTGCGTCTCCAAATGCCCCTGCAAAACTCCCGCCATCCAATTGATGGACACATACATTCGGAATACCTTGAAATAGGCTCTATAACAAACCAAATACGGTATACATCTATCAAAAAAAAATATATATATTTACCTGTTTTCCGACGTGGTAATATTCGAATATGAATATTATGTTAGAGACAGTTGGAGAAGACCGTGCGCGCGCCCGGGTGCGGATGTTTGGTGGTGAGAGCGAAACGATGATACGGATAGCTCCAGCAGTGCAGCGACGAGATCCGCGAGGACAGAGTGATGTGTCCACTATTCTGTTTATTAAATCATAGCTGTGTATCTGCGCGAGTCCAATCAGCTTCAGAAACGTAGGTGGGGTCTCGACGTCTTATATTCTCGTGTATCCCCATAGTCATACCACTGATGATGATGATGATCAGGATGTTAAAATGGAGCCAATGGCGCCTAGCTGTCATCCGAAAAAAGAACACCATGATCCATTCAGTGTCCCCAAACGTTCCATGGTCCTATTCTTTGATAGGCGACATTACACAAATCTGATTGGTAGGCTTGTGAAGTTCAACGGATGCTGGTTTTATGATTTCAGCTGGGTTTCTTATTTTCAAATAGTTGTGGTAAGGACTGTAGGACTATCCATCGGTTGGAGATGATTCATATTTAGGCCCAACGGTTTCATTTTTCAACAGGTTGGGACCAACATACGAGTTTCAAAGACAGTACCACGTGGAACTGTATTGCTCACTATCTCTCTCTTTGGCTGACTTGAATACTGTTTGCTCTGCCCTCGTTCACTGCAAAATAGTTCATCTCCTCATGGTGCCCTGTCCTCTAGATTGCTTAATTGTAATGGTCATTGACGAGAGCCCAATCCATCTAGGAAGTCATTAGAATACAGAGATAGGAGCTGCCACAGCGCCACGAGACTACGCGGATGGATGTCTTGGAGAGAGCAAATTGAGCTGCTGCCTACGTGCAGAGTTGATTAGGGAAAGAGAGAGCGGGAGAAAGGATTCATCGGTGGCCTATGCTCTCTGATGAGTGATGGATGGATCTAAGAAAAATAAGTATGAAGATGAATAAACTATATTATTCAGATGAACATACCTGCACTTTTTTATACTCAAATAATACATAAGGAAATTGAAATTCTCTCCCCCCTCTCAAAAACCAAAACATCAAATGAATGCTAAATTTGAATGTTAATGCATGTCCAGCATAGTTGCTCTGAGGCCAATTTTAAAACATTTGTTTACTGTGTGAGGGAATTGAAAGTAAATTTCTGATTTATATGCAGGTTTGACCTAATTGAACCCAGCAAAGTAATGTGAATGAGTCTGTCGTGACTCACGAGTTGATTGCTGCAGCCATAAAATAAGTCCATGACTCAAATAAGTGTATGTGTGTCCGTGTCCATTTGTGGAGGCCATGTTGTCCAGCCGCCTAGCGAGAGAGAAGAAGAAATTTGGGATTGTTTCATCACAATTCAATCCGCTAAAGATGCCAAAGTGATTGGCAGTCAGTCTCTCGGTGTGTGTGTGTGTATGGGTGTGAGTGTGTTTGTGGGTCTGTGTTTCCAAACGTCTTTTTAAATTGCTTTCTCTGCTGCTAAATCTTTACTTAAACGCTTCTGACAGCCATTGCCAACAATTGTCAATTCTGCAACTTTCCTCAAGCATGACATTAGACCCAAAGGATGTGATTCTTTTCCTCACAAGGAAGAAGAATATTGATTGAAGTGTGTGAAGCTTAGTATCAGTCATTTGTTGAAGCATTTGTTTTCTGGGAAATGTCAAAACCACAACGATTTTTGATAGTTTGGTGTTTCCTTCATATGCAAATGAGTATTATTATACCAAATGAAAACATTTTTATCACTCTGTTTTTCAAAAATGAAAACGCAATCTCTTACCAACACTTGAACTCAACTCAATGCAGTGTTTAACAGCAGTAGCCAAATAAATCAGCAACTATTTTGCCTCACAATTAAAGCATACTCTGGCAATCAGATTCAACTACAATGGATGTTTTGTGAATCACAGCATACCGCATCTGTACAAGCCATTCATTTTTAATTTAAATCAACTTTAAAGATCGTAGCGCCTGGGGACGATGGCTGTGGGGAATATAACAGATGAGAACAACACACACACACACACACACACCATTGGGGAGATAACAGATATGAAGGACTTTAGTCTCTAGGGACTGTGATTAGAAAGGGGAGGGACTAAATACATGGAACAACAAAGGACAGGCATGGAAGCAAATGTTCCAATGGTTTCATATTACAAAAGGTTAACAGTGTAGTGTTTTAATAATGAACTCCAGGCCATATTTGGTTGTTCCTGTATTTTCTAGATACACAAGTAGACCAAAGAGTGGGTGTTGGTGTGTGTGGTGGCCAAGCTGGTGTGCGGAGGTGTCAGGTCGGGGGTCGGGGGTCGGTGGTGGAGAGATCTGACAGAATTGGGGGCGAGGAAGTCGTTAATCTGTTACATAATTGATGATTTTTTATTGATGATTTTACCCTTCCTTCTAATCAAAGGACCTCACTCTGAATACTAACAGTGGGCTATAAGTGAGACCTGGGGCTGGGTGCCAGAGGGGATGTTTACCTGCTGCTACTGGTCCCTAGCTGGGTATGGGGAACCCTCTCTATCTCTGTATGTGTCTCTCTCTCTCTCTCTCTCTCTCTCTCTCTCAATTCAATTCAAGGGCTTTATTGCCATGGGAAACCCATGTTAACATTGCCAAAGAAAGTGAGGTATGTAATAAACAAAAGTGAAATAAACAATACAAATTACAGTTTTTCTCAATTGCTAAAACACTAAAACCCATTGGCTGAACAAAGTTCTCAGTTGCCTGGACTCATTTAGCTAAATATGCAGTCTGTTGTCAATACCTTAAACCATTTCACATGGTAAAACACAATTTGCAGATCTGACTTAGACTTTTCAGCAAAACTAAACACATTCTCATTCTCAAAACACATTCTGCACTCTAACGCACGTGTCATCCATACTGGTAAACACAAGTGGCAACAATCAAATACAAATAGAGATCATATGTCATTGATTGAACACAACCACTCAAAATTGATTTAACCTGTTTCAAATGATGCGACACAACCAATATAAACCTGTTCAGAGAGCAAACAGGTTGTTGAAGGTGGGAAGGAGAAAGTCTGAGAATGGATACTGTAGTACAGTGCATTGTAGGCTGTATACTGTACAATGGACAAATTGTATGGCCCTGAACATTGTGCTTTCCATTGATTACAGTTTTTTTGGATTGCTTACACACTAAAATTAAAAGTAGTACACTATTAGCACAACCTTACACTCAAGAAGCAAAACATCAACCCATATTTGCACAACTATAAGCACATTGTCAACCTCACACTTGTTGCAAAACTCTACACACAGTGATTTGCAAAACACTAAACACACTTAACATACATTACACACACAAATCTATCATGAAGTCACGTCCTTGCAATACCAAAGCACTGACTGTCAGATTACAACACCCTCCAACCTATTGGTTCAACACAGTCATCAGGTGTACAAACACTCGTTTGCTCAATTGTAGACACACCAATCAGGTGTATAAGCACTATAAAAAGCAGCAGGTGAGTTCATCGGTCTTCAAGCACAATGGAAAGAGTCAGAGAAAGAGTAAGACGAGGAGGAGGAGGAGGACGAGGAGGAGAATGAGGAGGACGAGGAGAACGAGGAGGACGAGGAGAACGAGGAGGAAGAGGAGGAGGACGAGGAGGACGAGGAGAACAAGGAGGACGAGGAAGGGGAGGAGGAGGAGGAAGGGGAGGAAGAGGAAGACAAGAAGGTGCTCAAAGAGGACCGAATCTGACAAATGAGATCCGCGCAAACACTGGTTGACCACGTTGTCAACCACGGCCTGATACTGAGGGAGGCTGGACTGCGAGTACAGCCAAAGCTAAGCCAATATACAGTGGCAAGTGTGATGAGAACATTTAGACTGAAAAATAGTTATTGTAAAAATATCATCATATCAAAAACATCTGCACGGTTTCAGTAACTGCTTACAGTACTGTATTCTATGCACTATCAGCACTTCTGATACCTTTCCTGTGAAATTACTGTACTATTATATACTGTTTTTTTTCTACATAGGATTGAGGGTCAGGGATGACAAGGGGGAAGGCCTCCTATGTTCACAGAACAGCAAGAGAGGGAGATAGTAAACATGGTTTTGACCAACAATGCTATAACACTGAAGCAGCTCCAAGCTAACATTGTCAATAACCACGCCCTTTTCAACGATATCCATCAGGTCTCAACATCAACACTGCCACGCATCCTAAAGAAACAAACATATTCAAATGAAGCAAATTTATCGAGTGCCTTTCGAGCGCAATTCCGAAAGGGTGAAACGACTGCGGCATGATTATGCAGAGGTATGTATTCACTTTAGCAGTGTGATCTTGCATACTGTCTCATAATCTTTTACTGTACTGTAATATGTATACTAGATCTACACTGAACTACACAATTTTGCCTGACACTGTTTTTCAGAGAGTTTTACGAATGGATGGAGAGGAGATCCAGCATGAGTTCATTTACGGAGTTGAGGCTGGGTTCAACCTGACGAGAACACGAAGGAGGGGAAGAAACATCATTGGCCACAGGGCTATAGTCAATGTCCCAGGGCAACGTGGGGGTAATATAACACTCTGTGTAGCCATTACACAGAATGGGGTCCTCCACCGCCATGCCCATATGGACCCTTACAACACAGCACTCATACTTACATTCTTGGACTAATTTCACAACATAACAGCAGCAAATCAAATGGATCATATGCAATACATTGTTGTCTGGGACAATGTGTCTTTCCACCGCTCTGCTCTGGTTCAGAACTGGCTTCAGCAACATCCACATTTCACCGTCCTATATCTTCCAACATACTCTCCATTCCTCAACCCTATAGGAGAGTTTTTCTCGGCATGGCGGTGGAAGGTTTATGATCTCCGTCTCCAGGCTGAGGTACCCCTCATCCAAGCCATGGAGGAGGCCTGTGACCAGATGGAGGTAGCAGCAATGCAAGGATGGATTCGTCATTCAAGACGTTTCTTTCCAATGTGTCTTGCTAATGACAACATTGCCTGCGATGTTGATGAAATTCTCTGGCCAGATCCAGCTAGGCGAAGAGACAATGTCTAGTTATTTACAGTTTTTTTCAACTGCTTACACACAAAATCTTTTCATGTCACACGATTTTTGAAACCTCTCACTCAAAGTGCTAAACTACACACCAAATATCCAAAACCATAAGCTATTTCTCAGCCTTTGACTCAGTTGTCAATTGCATGAAACACCTTTTTTCAAAACACTACACACAATTCTCTACCTAAAACACAAAAATCTAACAGGAAGTGACTTGCTTTCCTTTTCCAAACACAACCAATCAAAATGCTACACTTATTCACCAGGTGGTCCTCCATCACAATGCCACACTGGGTCTGTACAACACTGGCCATATGCTCACTTTTCTGGATGCAATTTACACAATGCTTGTCCCTGATCCAGATCAGGAGCCTGCTAGATTTGTGGTTTTATGGGACAATGTTAGTTTTCATCGGGCTGTTCTGGTTTGCTACCCATCCACAGTTTGCCACCCATCCACAATTTGTAGTTTTGTACCTACCCCCATATTCACCTTTTCTAAATCCCATAGAGGAATTCTTCTCAGCCTGGCGCTGGAAAGTGTATGATCGCCAACCCTATGCCCGCATGACGCTTCTCCAGGCAATGGAGGACGCATGTGGGGACATAGAGGTTGCCTCTGTCCAAGGTTGGATACGCCATGCTAGGAGATACTTCCCTCGATGTTTGGCAAAAGAAAACGTACCTTGTGATGTGGACGAAGTATTGTGGCCAGACCCAGGCCGGAGAAGAGATGAAGCGTAGCTTAGCACTGGTGGCATTTTGAATGCAGTGTTACATTTGGAAGGAGATATGAGCCATTTTGCATTTTGTATGTGCAGTTTTGGGAACTGTGTGTAGAGTTTTGAAAAAAAGGAGACAGTTTTGAAAACTTGTGTAAGCAGTTGAAAAAAAATGTTTAAAAAAAAATGTTGAACTTACATTATGTAAAGTGACGTTTGGTTACAGTATTATGAATCTCCATGTCAACATTTTGGGCGTGTTGAGAAATAAATGAGTTTCTTCAGTCTGCAACATTGGTCTTGTGTAGTGTTTGGTGAATTTACATTATATTTGTACTTTGTTGATAGTAGCCTACTCTAATCATAGGGAAGTAGAAGTGCTGAAAGTGTTTTAGGTTTATCACAGCAGAGTGTAACTCGTGCAAACAGAGCATAGTAATGTGAAACGTGTGTGTTTCATATGGTAACAAAATGTGGTTTTTAAAAAGAAGTGTATAGTTTTTACAAGAGTGTTTAATTTTGCAAAGGATCTGTAGTGTTTTAGTAATTGGGTGTGTGGTTGTGCTAATTCTGTGTAGTGTTTTGAAAACACGGGCCCTGTTTTGAAAATCGTGCTTAAGCAATCAAAAAAAACTGTAACAGTACTGACTGCTCAATAGATTTTGACTGGTTGCAGGTTCATATCAACAAAGAACACGAATTACAGTATAACAGAGACAAAGGACAAGTTTGTGATGTGCAGGGTACAGTACTGTAAAAATAGGGGTACAAGGAGGAGGAAGAACAAAAAACAAAATTGCAAAGAGCAAAGCAGAGTAGTAATTTATGATCAATTTTGAGCTACTATGATAGAACCTGTTTTCGTTCATCAAAATATTTTTTTAGATTAAAAAATGTACTTCTCCCTGAGAATTGTATGTTTTGAACAATGTGTTTTCTATTTTTCGGTGTATTATTTACTGACTGCTTGAGAGTGTATATCATTTTGATCACTTTGTTTATGATTTGAGAGCAGTGTTTGATTTTGAACACAGGTAAAACTGTTTTGAGGCGAATGTTTCATTTTGCAAGAGGAGTCAGAGGTTTTGTAAATAGTGCTTGAAGATGAGGTTTTGTGTTTAATGTTTTCAGGAAATGGAGCAAGGTTTCAGAAGTTTTAGCAATTGATAAAAACTGTAACACTAATCATTACACTCAGAGAAGTTCCAAAAGAATAAAGACATTGCAAATGTCATAGTATGTCTGTCTACAGTGTTGTAACGATGTGCAAATAGTAAAGTACAAAAGGGAAAATAAATTAACATAAACATGAATTGTATTTACAATGGGGTTTGTTCTTCACTGGTTGTGGTAACAGGTCACACATCTTACTGCTGTGATGTCACGCTGTGGTATTTCACCCAGTAGATATGGAATTGATCAAAATTGGGTTTCTTTTCAAATTCTTTGTGGATCTGTGTAATCTGAGGGAAACATGTGTCTCTAATATGGTCATACATTTGGCAGCGTGTTAGGAAGTGCAGCTCAGTTTTCACCTCATTTTGTGGGCAGTGTGCACATAGCCTGTCTTCTCATGAGAGCCAAGTCTGCCTATGGCAGCCTTTCACTGAGTCTGTACAAACAATAGTCAAAGTTTTCCTTACGTTTGGGTCAGTCACAGTGGTCAGGTATTCTGCCACTATGTACTCTCTGTTTAGGGCCAAATAGCATTCTAGTTTGCTTTGTTTTTTTGATAATTCTTTCCAATGTGTCAAGAAATTATATTTTTGTTTCCTCCTGATTTGGTTGGATCTAATTGAGTTGCTGTCCTGGGGATCTGTGGGGTCTGTTTGTGTTCATGAACAGAGCCCCAGGACCAGCTTGCTTAGGGGACTCTTCTCCAGGTTCATCTCTCTGTAGGTGATGGCTTTGTTATGGAAGGTTTGGGAATCGCTTCCTTTTAGGTGGTTGTAGAATTTAACGTCTCTTTTCTAGATTTGGATAATTAGCTGGTATTGGTCTAATTCTGCTCTGCATGCATTATTTGGTGTTTTACGTTGTACACTGAGGATGTTTTTGCTGAATTTTGCATGCAGTCTCAATTTGGTGTTTGTCCCATTTTGTGAATTCTTGGTTGGTGAGCAAACCCCAGACCTCACAACCACAAAGGGCAATGGGTTCTATAACTGATTCAACTATTTTTAGCCAGATCCTAATTGGTATGTCTAGTGTTATGTTCCTTTTGATGGCATATAATGCCCTTCTTGCCTTGACTATAAGCTAGTTCACAGCTTTGTGGAAGTTACCTGTGGCGTTGATGTCTAAGCCGAGGTATGTATAGTTTTTTGTGTGCTCTAGGGCAACGGTGTCTAGATAGAATTTGTATTTGTGGACCTGGTGACTGGACCTTTTTTGGAACAACATTATTTTTTGTCTTACTGAGATTTACTGTCAGGGCCCAGGTCTGACAGAATCTGTGCAGAAGATCTAGGTGCTGCTGTAGGCCCTCCTTGGTTGGTGACAGAAGCACCAGATCATCAGCAAACAGTAGACATTTGACTTCAGATTCTAGTAGGGTGAGGCCGGGTGCTGCAGACTGTTCTAGTGCCCTCGCCAATTCGTTGATATATATGTTAAAGAGAGTGGGGCTTAAGCTGCATCCCTGTCTAACCCCACGGCCCTGTGGAAAGAAATGTGTGTCTTTTTTGAGAATGTTTGTGTACATGGATTTTATATTGTCATATGTTTTCCTCCCAAACCCACTTTCCATCAGTTTTTATAGCAGACCCTCATGCCAAAATGAGTCAAAGGCTTTTTGAAATCAACAAAACATGAGAAGACTTTGCCTTTGTTTTTGTTTGTATGCCTGTCAATTAGGGTGTGCAGGGTGAACACGTGGTCTGTTGTACAGTAATTTGGTAAAAAGCCAATTTGACATTTGCTTAGTACATTGTTTTCACTGAGGAAATATAAGAGTCTGCTGTTAATGATAATGCAGAGGATTTTCCCAAGGTTGCTGTTGACGCATATTCCACGGTAGTTATTGGGGACAAATTTGTCTCCACTTTTGTGGATTGGGGTGATCAGGCCTTGGTTCCAAATACTGGGGAAGATGCCAGAGCTAAGTATGATGTTAAAGAGTTTAAGTATAGCCAATTGGAATTTGTTGTCTGTATATTTTATCATTTCATTGACGATACCATCAACACCACAGGCCTTTTTGGGTTAGAGGGTTTGTATTTTGTCCTGTAGTTCATTCAATGTAATTGGAGGATTCCAGTGGGTTCTGGTAGTCTAAGATGTCTAAGGTCTAAGGTGTTTGTCCCCCTGTGTACTGAGGGTGTCAGGTTCTTGTCCAGTTCTGGCATTTAGGCCACCACAGACCAGTACATGTCCCTGGGCCTGGAAATTATATGATTTCCCCATCCAGGAGGGAGAAGCTGTCTTCATTAAAATATGGGGATTCTAGTGGGGGGATATACACTTGAAGTCGGAAGTTTACATACACCTTAGCTGAATACATTTAAACTCAATTTTTCACAATTCATAGGTCAGTTAGGATCACCACAAGAATGTGAAATGTCAGAATAATAGTGGAGAGAATGATTTATTTCAGCTTTTATTTATTTCATCACATTCCCAGTGGGTCAGAAGTTTACATAGACTCAATTAGTATTTGGTAGCATTGCCTTTAAATTGTTTAACTTGGGTCTAACGTTTCGGGTAACCTTCCACAAGCTTCCCACAATAAGTTGGGTGCATTTTGGCCCTCCTGACAGAGCTGGTGTAACTGAGTCAGATTTGTAGGCCTCCTTTTTCGCACACGCTTTTTCAGTTCTGCCCACAAATTTTCCATAGGATTGAGGTCAAGGCTTTGTGATGACCATTCCAATACCTTGACTTTGTTGTCCTTAAGCCATTTTGCCACAACTTTGGAAGTATGCTTGGGGTCATTGTCCATTTGGAAAACACATTTGCGAACAAGCTTTAACTTCCTGACTGATGTCTTGAGATGTTGCTTCAATACATCCATATAATTTTCCATCCTCATGATGCCATCTATTTTGTGAAGTGCACCAGTCCTTCCTGCAGCAAAGCACCCCCACAACATGATGCTACCACCCCCATGCTTCATTGCTGGGATGGTGTTCTTCGGCTTGCAAGTATCCCCCTTTTTCCTCCAAACATAACGATGGTCATTATGGCCAAGCAGTTCTATTTTTGTTTCATCAGACCAGAGGACATTTCTCCAAAAAGTACGATCTTTGTCCCCGTGTGCAGTTGCAAACCATAGTCTGTCTTTTTTATGGCGGTTTTGGAGCAGTGGCTTCTTCCTTGCTGAGCGGCCTTTAAGGTTATGTCGATAAGGGACTCGTTTTACTGGGGATACAGATACTGTTGTACCTGTTTCCTCCAGCATCTTCACAAGGTCCTTTGCTGTTGTTCTGGGATTGATATGCACAGAACGCATCTCTGTCCTGAGCGGTATGACGGCTGTGTGGTCCCATGGTGTATATACTTGCGTACTATTGTTTGTACATATGAATGTGGTATCTTCAGGCATTTGGAAATTTCTCTCAAGGATGAACCAGACTTTGCTGATTTCTTTTGATTTTCCCATGATGTCAAGCATTTGTAATTTCTCTCAAGGATGAACCAGACTTTGCTGATTTCTTTTGATTTTCCCATGATGTCAAGCAAAGGCACTGAGTTTGAAGGTGGGCCTTGAAATACATACACAGGTACACCTCCAATTGACTCAAATGATTTCAATTAGCCTATCAGAAGCTTCTAAAACCATGACATAATTTTCTGGAATTTCCCAAGCTGTTTAAAGGCACAGTCAACTTAGTGTATGTAAACTTCTGACCCACTGGAATTGTGATACAGTGCATTATAAGTGAAATAATCTGTCTGTAAACAATTGTTGGAAAAATGACTTGTGTCCTGCACACAGTAGATGTCCCAACCGACTTGCCAAAACTATAGTTGATTAACAAGAAATTTGTGGAGTGGTTGAAAAACAAGTTTCAATGACTCCAACCTAAGTGTATGTACATTTCTGACTTTGTAGGTAGTACACAGGAGGACATTTTCTCTGTTATGATCATTTCCTTTTGAATTTCTAGCCAAGTGTAAAATGTTCTTGTTTTGATTAATTTAATATATTTAGTTAGGTCCGCTCTACAGCAAATTAGCATACCCCCTGAGTCCCTTCCCTGTTTCACACCTGGTAGTTTAGTGGATTGAACAACCAGCTCTCTGTAACCGAGAGGGCAACCAGTGGGTCCATCTCCTCTATACCATGTTTCTTGTAGGGTGACAATGTCTGTATTTCTGATTTCTTTGGTGAAGTCCAGGATCCTGCTTTTTAGGCCAAAGGCACATGACCTCAGGCCTTGAATATTCCAGGTTGAGATAGTGAAGCTTTTGTGTTCCATAAAGTGTCCAAAGTTGTAGGTTGTGTGGTTTGGCCTCAGACCAGTAAGTGTGAGCAGAGCCTGCTGAGCATCAGGTACATGCCGTTGGCTTGGGCTAGTGTAAGAGTGGGGGTTGGGCCTGTTTTCCTGCTCACGGCCTGGGCGTATGTGTGACTTCCATGTTTAGGCCCTACTTGCGGGAGTGGGGTACATGGGGTGGGCAGGAGGGGCATAGGTCTAATCGGAGGAGCCTAAATGAGGTGTGGGCATGGTTGGCTTGGAGGGGGTGTTGATTGTTTGGGGTGGGGGTGTGGATGTGGTTGGTGGTGCTGTGGTCTGAATGTAGGTCCTCTCGGCGTGTGTCTTCTATGTGTAGGTCCGAGGGGGGTCCCGCACGTCTGGGAGCGTGTCTTGCTGGTCTGGTAGGGGTGTTTATTCATCTGTTGCTTCTGTGTGAAGTCTTGGGACTGCGTTTAAGGGCGATGTCATTTAGGGTCCAAGCGAAGGTGGGCATTGCTGCCTTGTATAGGCGGACCTGGTCGTAAAGGCTGTTCAAGTCCAGGGTGGAGTGACGGGTCAGGTAAACATTTGGTTTTAAGGCAAAGTCACGGGAAATACTTGCTTTCACCTGCTTTATGGTAGCAGGGGGGGACGTCTTTTCATGGTAGCAAGGTGGAGATAACCACGTGTGCGTTGGGGAAAGTAGAAGAAGCTTTTTCAATCTCTCCCTTGAGTGCTGTGGCCACCCTATCCTGCTGTGCTCTCAGGTCGTTTGTGCCTGAGTGTATTATTATGTGGCTGGGTGCCCCTAGTTGGTCCTCAGACAGAATGTCTAAGGCGTGCTGGATGTTTATATATTTCCCATTTGAGTCCATAAGTAGTACAATCTGTGGCTTTTGTATGTCCTCAGCGGGTGTGGTGGGGTTGTCACTATCAGGGTGGCTGACCGAGGGGGGTGCTCAGAGTGGGTGGAATTCCCTGGGCTTGGGATCTTCATTTGTCGGTCCTGCTGTGATGTCGACGCTATGGTCTGGGGTGGACTGTTCTGCTGTGGTGTCAAGACTTTTGTCGGGAGCTGAGGTGGGCTGTTGTGCTCCCTTCTCTGTGGGGGTGGCCACCTCTCTAGTAGGTTGTTCTCTGTCACACGCCATCCCCCTCACCCTCTCCTCCAGCACTCTGATCCTCTCCTCTAGTGCTCTGTTCTTCTCCTGCTCCTTCTCTTTCTCCTGTTGATGTTGTCTCACCAGAGTCCAGATATGTCTCTCTCCACCTCCAACTCTCTGGGTCTGGTTGAGGGGGTGTTGTTGAGCCGGACAATTTTTTGTGCTGACTGGATGGAGTGTGTTCACCTCCTGCTCCAGCTCCAACTGTCTTGCCTCTCTCTCTGGCAAAATTGCAAGAATGTGTTACAATACTTTTACTGCATCAACTGGTTGTTTTATTCAACAGAATAGAGTATTCTTAACTATTGTGTGTGTGTTCTACTGAGGATGGGCCTCTGGGAGATAACACTGACAGGAGATTTACGATGTCTTTAGGGTGACAAAACCTAAAGAGCATTCCAGAGCATGTTCTGTTCTTCCTGTTCTATACCGTACCAAGGAGAGATGGTTCCAGTTTGTAGTCTGAAGGCCAGACACTGGTCTCTATACAATGAAAACTGTTGACACAGCAGATACTGTCTGCTATGTATTATAGGTATCTTTCATACAAATCTTAACCTTGTGATCCATTCTATAAATCTGTTTTTTTTGTCATGTAGGTTGAAAGGGGTGTATCTTGGCTATAAAAGACCTTTGTACTTTTGTCTCGGCGCTCTCAACGAATCATTTGACCGTGAATCGTCGACCAGCCATGACCAGCCATCATTATTGTAACTCAATCGATTCACTTTATATGTGTGCGTTGTATTGACCTGCTCCATTATCAATTTAATAAGTGATTAAAGATTTAGCTTAAGTATAACTCTGACTTGTGTGATGAGTTTGTCTCTCTTCATTTGATAGTAAAGAAATGAACCACCACACTCCTCCCCAGCCCTAGAGAACCTGGGATGTGGGGTGAAATCTGTTGAGGTCGTGGGAGTGGTAGTCACGATCGTCGTCAAGGAACAACAAAACAAACAATAAACAACAAAACAAACGTGAAGCTCTGTAAGGCTATACATGCCACTAACAAAGACAACCCACAAATGAGAAAAGGTAAAAGGCTGCCTAAGTATGATTCCCAATCAGAGACAACGATAGACAGCTGTCCCTGATTGAGAATCATACCCGGCCAAAAACAAAGAACCAGAAAGCATAGACTTTCCCACCCGAGTCACAACCTGACCAAACAAACATAGAGAATAAAATACAGCTGTGTAGATGTTCTCAAAGAGGGACCTGTTGGTATTTTGAACTCCAGCTAATCATTCTCAGATCTTTATAATAACACGCAAATGTTTTACAGGTGATTCAACTATATTGAGTCACCTGTAAAACGACGGGATTCATTACATTGACATTTATGATACTGACTTTCATGACATCGACGTAAACTTAAATTTAAAAGGAATTTGTACAGAACTACTTGTCCCAATTTCAATGTTGACTATTATTTGAAGTTGAACCATGTAATAACCACGAGGAACACTTGTACAGGCGGTGGATAAGTTTGGCCGTTGTGACCTGGCTGTGGATGACGTTTTTCTATAGAAGCGTAGAAGATGCCGGTGAGGCGTTTTCCTGGGAAATGTTCTGCTACCCTGGGTACATAGAATTGGAATGAAACACTCACATTCTAATTCAATAGTTTTAAACCAGTCTGTTGTTCTTGGAACAATACTGCAGCAGAATAATACATGAGAATGTCACATAAAAGAACATTGTCGTGTCTACGGTTTAGCAGATGTTATAGCGGATGCAGCGAAATCATTATGTTACTAGCTCCTGACAATGCAGTAAAATGATTTTAAAAAGTACACAAATAGTAATAATTTTTGAAGAAAAATAAATCAGCAAATTTGAAACAAATCTGATTAACAACCCAAATAGCACTGTAACAGTAATCCAAATGCAATCTATATGTATATACACCAGATGAATTTGCACCAGATATACTAAGAATGATATATACAGCAGTAGATATAGTAGAGTGAGCTATGTCAAGAATCCAGTATATAAATAATTATGCAGTTTGTATAAACAGTGTAACTAAGATGTAATGTACTCTAGTAAAAATGTGACAATGTCAAGAATACAGTATTTAAAGAAACAGAACAAAACCCCATGACACCATGGATAAAATTGCAGGAAATTAGCTTCCTGACCGAAGTCCAGAATATAAATATATATGTATGTGAATGGTGTGTATAGACAATATGGACAGTATATGAATAGTAAAGGTGTGTAGAACAGTAATTATATAGAACGAGGCAAGACTAGAATACAGTATATACAGTGGGGCAAAAAAGTATTTAGCCAGCCACCAATTGTGCAAGTTCTCCCACTTAAAAAGACGAGCGAGGCCTGTAATTTTCATCATAGGTACACTTCAACTATGACAGACAAGATGAGAAAAAAAATCCAGAAAATCACATTGTAGGATTTTTAATGAATTTATTTGCAAATTATGGTGGAAAATAAGTATTTGGTAACAATAACAAAAGTTTATCTCAATACTTTGTTATATACCCTTTGTTAGCAATGACAGAGGTCAAACGTTTTCTGTAAGTCTTCACAAGGTTTTCACACACTGTTGCTGGTATTTTGGCCCATTCCTCCATGCAGATCTCCCCTAGAGCAGTGATGTTTTGGGGCTGTTGCTGGGCAACACATACTTTCAACTCCCTCCAAAGATTTTCTATGGGGTTGAGATCTGGAGACTGGCTAGGCCACTCCAGGACCTTGAAATGCTTCTTACGAAGCCCCTCCTTTGTTGCCCGGGCAGTGTGTTTGGGATCATTGTCATGCTGAAAGACCCAGCCACGTTTCATCTTCAATGCCTTTGCTGATGGAAGGAGGTTTTCACTCAAAATCTCACGATACATGGCCACATTCATTCTTTCCTTTACACGGATCAGTCGTTCTGGTCCCTTTGCAGAAAACAGCCCCAAAGCATGATGTTTCCACCCCCATGCTTCACAGTAGGTATCGTGTTCTTTGGATGCAACTCAGCATTCTTTGTACTCCAAACACGACGAGTTGAGCTTTTACCAAAAAGTTATTTTTGGTTTCATCTGACCATATGACATTCTCCCAATCTTCTTCTGGATCATCCAAATGCTCTCTAGCAAACTTCAGACGGGCCTGGACATGTACTGGCTTAAGCAGGCGGATACGTCTGGCACTGCAGGATTTGAGTCCCTGGCGGCGTAGTGTGTTACTGATGGTAGGCTTTGCTACTTTGGTCCCAGCTCTCTGCAGGTCATTCACTAGGTCCCCCCGTGTGGTTCTGGGATTTTTGCTCACCATTATTGTGATCATTTTCACCCCACGGGGTGAGATCTTGCATGGAGCCCCAGATCGAGGGAGATTATCAGTGGTCTTGTATGTCTTCCATTTCCTAATAATTGCTCCCACAGTTGATTTCTTCAAACCAAGCTGCTTACCTATTGCAGATTCAGTCTTCCCAGCCTGGTGCAGGTCTACAATTTTGTTTCTGGTGTCCTTTGACAGCTCTTTGGTCTTGGCCATAGTGGAGTTTGGAGTGTGACTGTTTGAGGTTGTGGAGAGTCTTTTATACTGATGACAAGTTCAAACAGGTGCCATTAATACAGGTAACAAGTGGAGGACAGAGGAGCCTCTTAAAGAATAAGTTACAGGTCTGTGAGAGACAGAAATCTTGCTTGTTTGTAGGTGAATGAGAATGAAGTGTCACACCCTGATCTGTTTCACCTATCTTTGTGCTTGTCTCCACCCCCCTCCAGGTGTCGCCCATCTTCCCCATTATCCCCAGTGTATTTATACCTGTGTTCTCTGTTTGTCTGTTGCCAGTTTATTTGTGTATTTAGCCTACCAGCGTTTTTCCCCTTGCTCCTGTCTGTTTCTAGTTCCTGTTTTCTAGTTTTCCTGGTTTTGACCATTCTTCTGCCCTGACACTGAGCCTGTCTGCCATTCTGTACCTTGTCACACCACACTGGATTACTGACCTCTGCCTGCCGTGACCCTGAGACTGCCTGCCGTTCTGTACCTTTTGGACTCTGATTTGGATTACTAACCTCTGCCTGCCCTTGACCTGTCGTTTTGCCTGCCCCCTGTTCTAGTAATACACTTTTGTTACTTCGACACCGTCTGCATCTGGGTCTTCCCTGAAACGTGATAGTAATGGCTATGTTCAATCTGTATCACGGAAGTTCAGAGTTACAGTGTGATTAAAGTTTAAAAGCAATGTTCCCACGTTAACGGAAACTGCATTCATGGTAAACGCTGCATACGTCGGCTCAGTCGGAAATGACCTTAACATTTCTATCACCCAATCTGTAACGCTCCAGCGATACAGACTGAATAGAGCCTAAAGTTAGATTACCTTGAGTGGCGAGGTGCCATCTACAGTCACTGGGGATCAGAGTTGCGTGTCCGGAGCTTGGGACCCCCTGAACCTTGCTCAATTGGTTGAAACCTCAACCACATCCGCGGTGCGTCTGAAAATGTTCCCTGTACCATACAGAGAGCACCACTTTTGACCAGAGCCCATTGGGCCCTGGTCAAAAGTAGTGCACTATATAGGGAATAGGATGCCATTTCAGACACAGCCTCTACTGCCAATAGGAGTTAATAGAGTGAGTGATTGAGAGGTGACAGATGACATGTTGAAATGATGGGGTCTGACAGCACACTGAATCACACACACACACACACACACACACACACACACACACACACACACACACACACACACACACACACACACACACACACACACACACACACACACACACACACACACACACACACACACACACAGCAGGTTGCATGGGCTCCGCATGGTCAACTCCATCACAGCAGGTGGAGGGCATCATGGGAGACCACACCAGCGTCATACAGTAAATAAGCAACGTCATTAACAACAGAGACAAAGAAAGCACTGGGGCTGCTGTGATTCACAACCATTTGAATCGCGCGACTCAAACGTGAGGCTGCTGCCGAGGCAACGATTACGCTTCCTGGTGTCCAAACAAGAAGCAAGAGACAACAAATGGAATGCATGTAGTATATACCTGCATTACAATAGAGTCATTTAGTAGATGCTCCCATCCAGAGCGACCCACAGCTAGTGCATTCGTCTCAAGATAGCCAGGCGACACAACCGATTGTCACATAACACTACATACATAGTACAATACTGTAGAACTTTGTTCTAAAGCTGTATCCGTACCCATTGGATACAGCGATCACCATATTGTGACCAGTAGTGACGCGGTCAATCTCTCCTCAACTTTGAGCCAGGAGAGATTGACATGCATGCTACTGACATCCGCCCCTTCATGTACATCTGAGTGTAATACGTTCTATTCTGTTCTACACCAACTGCAATTTGCCTATGTCCTTCTTTGCTGCACCTGACCACACAGCTGGGCAGTAGGACCTGTCTGGCTGACTGAGATGTCAAGAACGCGAGATGTGCAACGCGAGATGTGCAACGCGAGTGTGTGCGCGGGTCTCTTCTGGAAGAGTTGAAAACCTAGGGATGCACTGAATCCGTCGACATTGAACATGTATTTTTGTTTGTTGATTGGGTAACATTACCCTACGGGCCAATTATGCACTACCCATTTGTCAATGGAATCTCTTTACCGTAGAGTTGGCAGTGTACTGTCATACAGCAGGAAAGGAATCTGAAGCAGTTTATGAAGAGTGTGGACCTTGTGTGACTCAGGAAATGAAACTCTATTATGGCCTAGTCCTTTTCAGCCAATTC